>NW_011347551.1:0-4087 GCF_000735185.1 Notothenia coriiceps
TCCAGGTGCACCCCTTCAACACGGAACTCTTTATTTTGTTGATTCTAACTTTTACCTTTTTGAAGAGTAACCAAATGAAGATGTCAGATATTTTGAAATACTTGCTATATCGTTACTACTGTTTAAGGAATACTTGCTTTTTGTTTTTAGTAGTTAAATTCTTGCCAAATATCTATGTATTTTAACAAACTATGTAACCTCTAAAAATGTAACATTCCAAGGGTTTAACTTTGCACGTCATAACCAAAGCTCAGGATCATGCTTGTGAGCGTGATAATTTACACGAGTGTGTGAACGGTTAACACAAGGTGAACCTTGAGGGCAGCAGCTGTGAGAAGAAACCACTTCCTTAAACCTAACCCAAAAAGTAGCTTTTTGACCTAAGTGGTTTAAACAAAAAGTTGAATGGTTGTATTTTAAAGGAAAAAACAAGTGCCCAAAAAGGAAATGTGTAATTTATCTTTCTTTTCCTTAACGGCTGTCACTGCTTTATTAAAACAGCCATTAAACAGGCCTGACAAAACACAACAGCTTTAAACAGGCCTGACAAAACACAACAGCTTTATACGGTCATCAACAACCCATATTAGCTCACTAGCTAATGTTTCTTTCTTATCTTCAAATGAGTACACATCATATTTAGCTGCTCTGGTTGCTAAATTGCACTGCTAACATCCGTTTTTGCATGCTAGCTTGATGTAGCTATAGCACAATAAGAAGCTTAAATACTCACTTGTTAAAGCCAACAATAGTTAGCTTGGATGCTAAATTGTGTGCGATCCTCATTGTTCACCATCGCTAACAAAACAATAGACGGTTTCCAAACAAAAAAAGGCTTTAAACAAATATATCATTAACCAAAAATGTGTGTTGTCACTCAAGCTGTTATGTTCCTCAAGGTTCACCTCAACCCTTTAGGAGTGTTTTAGGTTTCCTCAAAGAATACAGTATTAAAGGATGAGGGCTTTTCTCCTCATCTACCACTGAAGCTGTTAGACCAACAGAATACCAAAAAGTGTTTCTGATTTAGACATAAAAGTAAATGTGATTTTTGTAGTGCGAATTGTCTAGTGGTTAAGCTAGTTTTTAAATAGAACGCATTTGTTGCTTCTGTTTGGAACCATTTCATTTCTCTGCCTCTTTTCATTTGAGTCTTTTGTTCTTCCTGCTGTGCACAGGAAAATGTGCCAAAGCAAATGTTTGCTTTTTCTTATTGTTGATATTGTTATTAGATTTGATTACATGAATTAAGGTTTTTTGTCCCATGTGTAAGGATGGTATGAAAATTATTTTTAGGTTATGGTCTTTGAGGAAGTGATGTGAATGAGAATGTATGGCTGGAAGTTTTTGAAGCCGAACTCACATTTTGCCCTTAAGAGCCTACTACTAGATAAAAAAACACCACAAAAAAGTTTTAAAAAATGTAGGAGAGTAGAAACTGTCTGCTAGTACCAAGGAGAAACAATGCTTTAATGATTATAAGTGCTTCTCTTTTCACTAAAGCTTTCCACTGTAATGTAGCCAACTGAATCCTAAAGCTTTACCCTGCTGTGACCGAGGTCCCTCCTCCGTCTGTAGCCAACATGACAAAGGTTGGGAGGTAAGGACTGACTGCATACACACTGGAGACCGAGCTGTGACTGGAAGGCTTTCACTGTAAGTTCAATGCAGAATTCACACAAAAAGGGTGTCAGTTCACACAATTTACAAAAAACGTTTTCATAGTTCATCTTTATTTTTCTAAGGTTTGTCTGTCACGAACCTGGCATTCTGAAAGAGAACAGAAGGTCACTTTTTAAATAACAAGTTAGGGAGTAGTTAAAGACATCTCAAAGTGTGAACACGATTTTTATCATTTTATTCTGTAAATACCTTTTGTGGTGATTTTTCGTGATTTATGTGAACTGACCCTTTAATGTTATTTATTTATTTATTCAGCCGGAGGGCACCTGTAGTGCGTCTTTAAGATATGAAGGTAATTACAAGACAACACCAGTATTTAGCTGCAGAAACTGTGGCTCTCAATGACAAAATCCTAATAATTGACATATTCATCATCAGGTGATATCCTGGTCACTCAGTGTACATAAGCTATTCTTCTTTAGGAAAAAAAATGGATCTATAGCTGCACATTTACCAAGATAATGTTTTAAATTACACATTAACCATGATAGCTGGTTTACATTTTTACCTTTCTAAATAATTATTAAAGTGTGATGAAATATTAAAGGGAGAGCTATTAGCATTGGCTAGCGTGTTAGCCTAACCACAGCTTGGTCTCTGTCTGCAGACTGATCCTGAATGTCTCAACACTGCCTTTTCTCCTCCCTTGATCACATACCAACATGCCTAAAACCAAATAAAGAAATGTGGATGAAATAACGTTTCTCTATGTATTTTATTTGTGTAGCATATAACAAATATAGTTACCCATGTCATTGATGGTTATTATGCTTTTGAAAATGATTCGCATTCCAGGTTTTAACCCTGGACTCTGCTGAGGTGAGTTGCTGATTTACTTTGAGCAAAGAAATATACGTAGCTCTGCTAACCAATCATGAATGGTGTGATATGATTTGTTTGGCTATCCTTAAAAAGAAACTCTGCAATACATACAAGATACTAATACGTAACTATGAGGGTGAACACACACAACACAAGAAAGCGGTCATCAGCTCTGGGAAACTAGAGTTATGAGGTGTCTCAATTGGGGTACTTTCCTTGGTACACTGCAGTTCAACATTTTATGGTGGTATGTTATTTAAATCGTAAAAAAAAAATCACGGCAGGTTGTGTAACTACTGTTGCGTAACGAAGATGGCGATTGTTAAATGCAAAAAGTGTCCACCATTCCACACTCAACTTTCTGTTTTGTGACAAGTACTTAAGAACAGTTTTGAGATACTTGTACTTTACTTGAGTATTTCCATTTCATGCTAGTACTTCTACTCCACTTCAGTTCAGAGGTAAATGGTTTACTTTCATTCCACTACATTTATTTAATACCTTTAGTTACTTTACTGTGGTTCAATCAGTAGGGGCTTTGACTGGGAGCCATAGGGTCACGTCCCCCGACCAGACCTAAAAATCTCCTGCCCTACCGTTGTGCCCTTGAGCAAGGCACCGGACATCCCCCTTCCCCCCTCACTCCCACTGCTCCCCGGGCGCTGTACAATAGCTGCCCACTGCTCCTAGTACTAGACTCCTCCTGGTACTAGGATGGGTTAAAAGCAGAGAACACATTTCACTGTGTGTGCTGTGTGCTCTGCATGTGTAACCATTAAAGAGGGTTTCATCCTCCCAACATATTTACAGATGTGGATGAATGATGTGAAATATAATCAAGTGTTAAATCAGACTTTAGTTCCACCTGGAGTAAATTCACAAGCTACCCTGCAGTATACAAAGTCATTCAAACTAGCTGCACCTTTACCAGCTTTGAGAACACTTTCATGATCAATCATTATAAAACATATCATATCTATTATTCTGAAATGGACCAATCTGCACAATGACTACCTTTACTGTCGCTGCTTTAACTATATTTTGATGATAATACTTTTCTACTTTTACTTGAGGAACATTTTGAATGCAGGACTTTTACTGTAACAGAGTATTCGTACACTCTGATACTTTTATTTTTAGTTAAGTACAAGATCTGAGTACTTCTTCCACCTCTGCACAGTTGGTAGTTAAACAGCGGTATGGCTACGTCACTTAAATTGTAAAAAAAAACTTTATCTATAACTTTTGTTCGTATAGTGCTTTGTTTACAAGCGTAACTGCATTTGCCTTCCGTTATGTTGCCAAGATGGCGGTTGTTTAAGGGGAGAAGTGTCCTGCTTTCCAAACTCATTTTATCTTTGTAAATATTCCCAGGTACTGCTAGTGCTCTGTATTTTGTCATAGTTTGCATTGGGATGCACATATGCACTCCAAACAGCACATGTAAGTACAGGAGTAGGCGATTTTAGACTCAGCTTTAGATTCCAAAACCTTTGAAATTCATTATTTTCATCTGTATTGGGGAATATTTTCTTAGGTATCTAACCTTTAACCCAGTCCATCACTTTCTCCTTTCACTGTC
>NW_011347552.1:0-2424 GCF_000735185.1 Notothenia coriiceps
CCAGCTCCTGCTGTTGCTTCCACTCTGCCCCGTCCACTGACAGGAGCTCCCGGCAGACAACCTCTTCCACTTGCCTCGCTGCCGCACAGACGACGCCCTCCTCCAGCAACTCCTTTTCACGAGCCTCTCTCCTCTCGCAGTAGTGGCATCCGCCAGCAGCACACGGGCGGCGGGAGAGAGCATCCGCATTTGTGTGGCGCACCCCAGCCCGGTGCTCCACCCTGAAGTCGAAAGCTTGGAGATCTTCTATCCACCTGACGACCTGCCCTTCGGGCTCTTTGAACGTCATGAGCCACTGTAATGCAGAGTGATCCATCCTCACCGTGAACGCCTGACCACACAGGTACTATTTAAAGTGCCTGATGGACAGCACCACTGCCAAAAGATCCCTGCGAGTGACACAGTATCGTCGCTCTGCTTTGTTGAACGCCCGGCTGAAGTATGCCACCACCCGCTCCCCCTCTGATGTAGTCTGGGAGAGCACTCCACCTACACCCAGACCGCTAGCGTCTGTGTCCAGGGTGAACCGCAGACTGGGGATGGCTGGGGCGAGAACCGGGGACTCACTCAAGGCACGCCGAAGGCTGTCAAACGCTGCTTGACATTGCTCAGACCACCGGAAATCCCTGTTCTTCTGCAGCAGCTGGAACAGGGGTGCAGCCGTGCAAGCAAAACCCCGTACAAACTTCCTGTAGTACGAAGCCAGGGCCAGGAAGCTCTTCAGCTGTTTCTGGTTGCGAGGATTTGGCCAGCCCGCGACCGCCTGCACTTTCTCTTGCAGGGTGCCGATGCCCTGACCCCCCACTTTGTGGCCCAGGAAAGTGACCTCTCTCTGCTTGAAATGACACTTATCTGGATGTAGCTTCAAACCAGCGGCTCTGATCCTTTCCAGCACCACTCGTAGCGATCCCAGGGCCGCCTCAAACGAGCTGCCATGCACCAGGATTGCGTCCAGGTAAACCAAGCACTGCTGGCGGGGAATCTCCGACAGCACCCTGTCCATCAACCGCTCAAAAGTGGCCGGGGCATTACACAGCCCAAAACTGAGGACCTTGAACTGCCATAGTCCCCGGCCGGTACAGAAAGCCGTTTTTGGTCTAGCCTCTGGGGCCAGAGGAACTTGGTAATACCCACTGCGGAGGTCCAAGGAAGAGAACCATGACGACCCTGCGACCAGGTCCAGGGACTCATCGATGCGGGGAAGGGGGTACGAATCCTTCTTAGTGACCCCGTTCACCGGTCTGTAGTCTGGGCATAGCCGCCAGCCACCTCTCTCTCTTGGGGCTCGATGATGTCTGCCCGCAGCATGCTTTGCACTGCCTCGTCGCAAGCCTGCTGACGAGCTAGGCGAAGACGGCGCGGGCGACACTTGATGGGCCGCGCGTCCCCCGTATCAATCTCGTGTTCTACCAGATGCGTTCGGCCCACCTCCTCCTCCTTCATGGCGAAACTGCCCTTGAACTCTAGCAGCAGCTGCCACAATTACTCTTGCTGCTCTGGATTTAGGCCACCACAGTTCTTCCTCCACACCTCCAATACTGCAGACTGAGCCTCTTCCACCCCAGTCTGGGGTAACTGAGGGGGGGCTGCGATCGGGTGGCACAGTCCGGGGGTGACCGGTGCGGAACTGTCCTGAGTGGGCGTCACCGTGGATACGGGAAAGGAGGGAGGATTTTCCTCCGTTCCTAGAGTACTCACAGTGTGTGTAGGGGGTCTCCCCGCAGGTTCAGCAGGGACGTGGATACGGGTCATAGTGATCACCGGCCCCCCATGGAAACTCACTGTGCGTAGAAAATCCAGATGGCAGCCAGACGCCCTCAAAGAGTTCAGACTCAGAATAAACAGGTCCTGTACCTCCGCTATCCACACGGGGTGCTGCACTTCAACTCCCCCCACCGACACAGTCAGCATGCCTCTTCCTTTCAGAAGGTTATCTCACCGTCAAAATATTTTAGCGCGGTTACCGTCTACACCGGTAACCGTGACACCCCTAACCATGACTACACTAGGATTACTGTAGAGCCTGTGTCCACCAGTGCAGTGCACCCCTTCCACAGCGACAGGGACATAACAGGAATCCCCACCACCAGCACGGCCCATCGCAACGACCGGTTCCAAGCCTGTGCTGTCATCTTCTTCAGGAAGGCGTAGCGTCTGGTTCCCCCTGCTGTGCTGCCGGGCTCCTTCCTCTGATGTCTGTGTTGATGACAATAAAACTGTGGTTTGGTTGAGGAGTTTTTGGGCTTGGCTCCGCATCTTCCCCTTTATGCGGACCCCCCGTCTTTTCCCTGGGTCCGGCGTGCCTTGGGGCAGTCTCTGGCCAAATGTCCCGGCTGACCACACCCCCAGCAGACCCTGGTACCTGTTCCGCGTGTTGGCTGCAAAGAAACAGCCCTTATCATTTCCGTCATCTCGGTAACCCAT
>NW_011347553.1:0-5186 GCF_000735185.1 Notothenia coriiceps
CTCAGACTCCAGGCACAGCAGTGGATCTAAAGTACCTCCGCCCTCTTACTAAACCCACTCTGATAAGGAGTCATTAGTTCTATTTTTCTCAATGTAGTATGTCAGCCTTTCTGTTATCATTCTTTCCATAACTTTACACAAGTGCGATGTCAGAGCTATAGGTCTATAACTGCCTGGACTGGTTGGATCTTTCCCAGGTTTCCTAGTAGGAATAATGACTGACTCTTTCCATATTATTGGCAGCTTCCCTTTCTCCCAGATCTTATTGTACATCTCCAGCAGCTTTCCTAAGGCAAAAATCACTTAATTTGGTCAACATTATATAAGATACATTATCTTTCCCAGGAGCAGTCATTTTACACTTACTTAATGCTCTTCTCAACTCTTGAATAGAAAAAGGTATATTTACAACACTCTGCGACGAATGTCTTTCTTCATACACATTAGGATGCTCATCTAACACTTCCTGCATCCTGATCTTACCTTCTTCTGTCAAATTTTCCGAAGAATGAACTTTGACAACATTTTCAGCTAGAATTTCTGCCTTCTCCAAAGCACCAGTGGCAACTTCCCCTCCAATCTCTAACACTGGCAGGTTACTCTGATGTCTTATTCCCCTCATCTTCTTAATCATTCCCCATACTTTATCTAATGGTGTACTTCTCCCAATACTTGAACAAAATCCTCTCCAACACTCCCTTTTTGCTCTTTTAACAATTTTCTTTACCTGAGCCTGTGCCTTTTTATATTCTAATAAATTATATAATGAATGTGTCTTTCTTAGCTTTCCAAACAGCCTGATTTTGTTTTCGGATTGTATCATTACATTCTTTGTTCCACCACGGTACCATCTTAACACATTTACTAAGTTTACCAGTTTTATTCCCAATAGTTTGATTAGCACTTTTAATTATATTTGAAGTAAATTGCTCATTTATTTCATCAATACTTCCTGCCATATCAATCTGATCAAATTAATTATCACACAATTTAGCAAACATCTCCCAATTTGCTTTAGAAAAAGTCCATCTCATGATACCGTCTAGCTCAACCACATTAGTTACATCAAACTTGATTATAATCGGAAGATGATCACTCCCAATACTGTTATTTGCCAATACTTCCCAACTGCTACCAGAAGCTAATTCACTTGTTACAAGAGTTAGGTCGATCGCCGACTCTGTTCCATCTCTAAAATTGAGTCTTGTACCTTGCCCATTATTTAAACAAACTAATTCCTTTGCCTCCATTAAGTCCTCCACTACCTGTCCATTGTAATCTGTTGATCTCCCTCCCCACATTGTATGTCAAGGAGTGAACTCTGAGGCATGAACTCAATTGCACGACTCAAACTCAGACTCGGATAGTGTTTCAAAATAAAGACTTTTCTGGGATTTGCACAGTAATGAAAACAAGGAAAACAAAAACACTCTTTCGAGGAAAACTAGAACAGTGATCAATAACATAGATCCGTGAGAAGTCCGTGAGGTAAGCAGGAACGTAGATCATAGAAAGACAACGAACTGACAATGAACAGGAGGGAGCTAACACAATATATACACAGGTAAAGGGGACACAGGTGGAAACAATCAGGGCGGGGAAAATAATCAAGGACGCAGGAGACAGAAGGGGGCGGGGAGTGTGGAGGCCTGAAATGAGAGGGAGAATTAATTAAAGGAATAAACATAAAGCACAGGACAAAGGGACATGACAAAAATAACAAAGAATAAACTTTCACTATAAGTTTCTTAGACATGACATTGTATTATGTGCATTAAAATCACCACACAATATTATTTCATTTCCTTGGCAAAGATTGTCTAATTCCTCTATTTTGAGTTTATTACATGGATTATAAAAAAAAATCAGGACACTTATTTTCCTTTTATTAATCCAAACTTCTACACCCACTATTTCTAAATCATGACTATTCTTAAATGTTAGCTTACTATAAGACATTACTTCTCTGATAAAGATTGCACATCCCCCTCCCTGACCGTCATTTCTATGTTGTTTTATAGCACGATATCCCCCAATTATGAAGTCCAAATGAGTCTTCAGCCATGTTTCTTGAATACAAATAACGTCTGGTTTTTCTTTTAACTGATATATAGGTCTTGAATTCTTGTCCATTTGCAATAAGGCTTCTATCATTCCATTGCAGAATGAGAAAAACCATTCATCTATTCATTAATCTGTGAATCATCATTATTGGTGGCTAGCATATCATGTATCATTTCAACGGTTATATCCTTTATCCCCAAAAATTCACCTGCTGCTTCCACTATTGTTTCTCTTGACCTCTTTTTTGTTTGTTGCAAAGCAACATTCACCACTTTTCCAATAAAGGCCACAAATGTGTACTTATTAACAATCAATGCATCCTCTCCTATCACACACTTATGTGAACACTTTGTGGAGCTTTCCTTTGCCTGTGGGAGTTTGGGAAAATCTTTTGAAGAGAACATACTTGCTGCTACTTGTGATTTCCTAGCTATGTTTAGTGAAACCTTTTCTGTTGCTTCAGCATATGAGACTTTATTTTGCACTTTGTATTTCTGCACCTCCTTGGCCTTTTTCTGTACTTCGCAGCCCTGATATGCAGCACTATGTTCCCCACCACAGTTACAACATTTCACCTTAGCACCTGCAGTACAACTACCATATTCATGTTCCCCCGCACATGTTGGACACCTGGGCTTAGTTGCTTTGCACTTGTCTGCCACATGCCCAAACCTTTGGCATTTAAAGCACCGCAGAGGTTTAGGGATGAATTCTCTTACTGGAAAGCTCATGCAACCGATCATTATCTTCTGTTGAATTGTTTCTTCAAACTGAAGAAGAACAGACAAACTATCCACTATCTTACCCTGATACCTAGTAGGAAGACACTTAACTACAGACACTTTTCCCCCTTTAATTTCTTTCTTGAGTTCTTCTATGCCGATTTCAATGGGAACTCCACTGATAACTCCAAGTATTTTCCGATTTGCTCCAGGAACATGGCATTTAATTCGAACTTCATTCAGGGTCTTCATTTTCAATAACTTTTCCTATTGTTTTGCATTAATCAATTCAACCAACATCCGTCCTTTGCTCAGAAATCTTGCTTGTTTTATCGATCCAATTTCTTTGTGAATTGCTTTAGTCAGGGCCACTGGATGTAGCTTAGCTGCGGATTGCTCACCAAACTCCACAATCACTTTCCACTCTTCATTCTCAATCCTCTTCTTTACTTTCTTCAATTCATTCTGTGAATCAGATTCACTAAGACTGTCACTTGACATGTCTATCTTCTTTCTTGAAGTCTTTTTCCTTACTTCATTCCATCCTCCTTCTCCTTCAGATGCACTTTCCATATCCTCCTCTCCAGGACTCAAAGACACCATTCCACCAGCTGCTCTCAATCTCGCACTCACTTCAACGTTCACTCCTATCTCCGTCTACTCAGTCTCCTTACTGCCCTTCTTTCAGGTGTGTTGCTGTTAAAGGTGCAGCGAATTAGCAATTAGGGAATGATTCCAGACAGCTGCTACTCTGTCAATCAGCCCGACTTTGTAACCCTTTGATCTCCTGTGAGGATTTTCCAAGTTGACTTCACACCATACTGTTTCAGAAATAATCTTTGATGTGGTTTAGAACAGGATGGCGTTTTATCATAGCAGAATGTAACTTTATCTCCGGTAGAATTCTGATCAGGCATTAGCTCCGCCTCCTCTTTTTTTTTTTTCTAAGCTAAGGACCCAAAATCCGAGTTTCTCTAACAGGGTTGCAAAAGAGGGGTTTGAGCAGTATGAGGGATGGCAACAATGGGTGAACTGTTTGGTATTTTGAAAAAAAGAACTTCACAGACATGTTTTGTATAGGTATGGGCCTACAATATATTTTTCCAATATAGCATAATAGGTCCACTTTCATTTACATCAGAATCAGAAATCTTTTTTTTTTTTTTTATAATGGGACACAGGGTTCGGTCCGGATTGATTTGTAGTTCGGTCCGGATCCGGACCTTGGTCCGGAGTTTGAGAAGCCCTCTGTTACAGTGTACCGTGCACCAGGTCCTTATTCAGAATTCTTATCAGAATCCTCTGAGTTTTTATCAACTTTGGTACTTAAAACAGATAAAGTAATTATCGTAGGTGACTTTAATATTCATGTTGACGATGATAAAAATAGCCTTACTGTTGCATTTAACTCTATATTAGATTCTGTTGGTTTCTGTCAGAGTGTAAATAAACCAACCCACTGCTATAATCACACTCTCGACCTTGTTCTGACTTACGGTATTGAAATTGAGCAACTATTAGTCGAACCGCATAATCCTGTTTTATCCGACCATTTTTTTGTAACTTTTGAAGTACTGTTACTAGACTACAAAGCATTAGTCAAAAGCTCCTGCAGCAGAAACCTATCTGTTAGTGCTATAGCCAATTTAAGGAAGAGATTCCACCAATACTTAACTCGATAGCATGTCTGCATGTAAGGGAGGAAACTTATACAAAATGTACACCACCCCAAATTGATCATGTTGTTGATAGTGCTACAGATGCGCTGCGAATAAAATTAGACTCTGTTGCTCCTTTGAAAAAGAAGAAAATAAAACAACATAGATTAGCTCCATGGCATAATGCCGAAACCCGCAAAATAAAGCAAAAGTCGAGACAACTTGAAAGGATATGGCGTTCCACTAAACTTGAAGAATCTCGTTTAATTTGGCATATTACTCTCAATGAATATAAGAAAGCACTGCGTAAAGCGAGAGCAGCCTACTACTCTTCATTAATAGATGAGAATAAGAATAATGCAAGATTTTTTTCAGCACTGTAGCCAGGCTGACAGAGAGCCACAGCTCGATGAGCCTTCTATTCCCATAGCACTCAGTAGTAATGATTTTATGTGCTTTTTTAACGATAAAATTGTTACTCTTAGAAACAAAATAATGACCTCTTGCCTTTGACCAGTATAGTGTTATCAACAGCTCCCGGAAACGTAAGTTCTAATATTACACTAGATAGTAAACTAGAATGCTTTTCAGCCATAAACCTTGAACAATTGAATTCAATGATTCTTTCTTCTAAACCATAAACGTGTATCTTAGACCCAATTCCAACTAATTAATTAACACTTCTTTATTAAATATGATGAATGTCTTTATTATCAGGCTATGTTCCACAATCATTTGAAGT
>NW_011347554.1:0-1205 GCF_000735185.1 Notothenia coriiceps
GTGGCGGGGCTGCTGCAGGCGGCTGATGATTGGCTGAGGGGATCCCCGGCTGCTGGTTGGCTGAGGGGACGCTCGGCTGTAGTCGATGGATCTGGCGGGGGAGCGTGAGCGTGGGGAGTTCCTGGGGGAGGAGTGGGGGGAGTGTCGGGTGGGGGAGGGGCTGAAGCGGCTGCTGTTGGGCAGGTGGAAGGCCGGGTGCACCGCCTCCTCCTCGTCCTCCAGGCTCACCGCGTCCAGCTCCTGGTCGCTGAAGGTGCTGCGGCGCAGAGAGTGAGACGAGGAGCCGGAAGAGCGGCGGGAAGCTGAGGCAGCGTAGTCCTGTCGGAGGCCTGGGAGGGGGGAGAGAGAGAGAGAGTGAGACACACAGAGAGAGTGAGACACACAGAAAGAGTGAGACACAGAGAGAGTGAGTGAGACACACAAGAGAGTGAGACACATAGAGAGAGTGAGATACAGAGAGAGAGAGTGAGACACACAGAGAGAGTGAGACACAGAGAGAGAGAGTGAGACACACATAGTGAGAGACACAGAGAGAGTGAGACACAGAGAGAGAGAGTGAGACACACATAGTGAGAGACACAGAGAGAGTGAGACACACATATAGAGAGTGAGACACACAGAGAGAGTGAGACACAGAGAGAGAGTGAGACACATAGAGAGAGAGTGAGACACAGAGAGAGTGAGTGAGACAAACAAAGAGAGTGAGACACACAGAGATAGTGAGACACAGAGAGAGCCAGGCACACAGAGAGAGTGAGGCACACATAGAGAGAGTGAGACACACAGAGAGAGTGAGACAGAGAGAGAGAGAGTGAGACACAAGGAGAGTGAGACACACACAGAGAGTGAGGCACACACAGAGAGAGTGAGACACACAGAGAGAGTGTAACACACACAGAGAGAGTGAGACACACACAGATAGTGAGACACACACAGAGAGTGATGCACACACAGAGAGTGAGACACACAGAGAGTGAGACACACATATAGAGTGAGGCACACACAGAGAGAGTGAGACACACACATAGAGTGAGGCACATACAGAGAGTGAGACACACAGAGAGAGTGAGACACAGAGAGAGAGTGAGACACATAGAGAGAGAGTGAGACACACATAGATAGTGAGACACAGAGAGAGAGAGTGAGACGCACAGAGTGAGAGACACAGAGAGAGTGAGACACACAGAGAGATTGAGACACACACA
>NW_011347555.1:0-1947 GCF_000735185.1 Notothenia coriiceps
TTGAATATCCATGCCATAGCTCACTGCTTACTGCATGGCTATTGAGACCACGCCCCCTACAGGCACTGTGCATTCCTCCATCACATGCACAGATTAATATTTAACTCAACATTCCTGTTTTCGTTCTTACAATGAAACCAATAATTGTTCAATAAAATAATTAAAACTTGTTCTGTTCTAATTAAAAAAAAAAAAAATTAAAAAATCTGTTGAAATGTCATTTTTTTTGTTTAATCTTTTCTACATGAATATGTGTCCCCGGTGTTCCAGGGAACTCACCAAGTGTCAGAAAACACAACCCTCTCTATTTTCCTCCATACCCAAATCTCTTAAAAAGGGGTTGCAACGGATCTGATACAGACTGATCCAGATTTGAACACTTCTATGACGTCACAGAAGTGGCGCTAGGGCTATTGAGCCAACTCCACCAATCAGGAGGAGACAGCCACGGACATTGCCGTTGGAAAGCGCTGGAGACGCTGTAGTACATATGCCAGGCCTGTAGATGGTGCTGTTCTCACAGAATCAGCCCATGATGCAAAGACAGTGTTACATTGAGCGAAATGAGGAATGGCTAAAATGCATGATCTGTTTGGTATTTTGAAAAATAAAAAGTATAAATATGCCTTATATAGGTATGGTCCTACACTATATTATTCAAATATAGCATGATAGGTCCACTTTAACTTCCCATGGAAACTTTCCGGAAATTTACCGGAAACTTTCCTCCCCTTTGCAACCCTAATCAATACATTTGTTTTATTGATCGTAGAAGGTATTTCTTAAGTCTAGTGGAACACAATAAGTAGGTGTGATGGCTGAACAACCTTTAGATTGAACTGCATGTCAAACACAAGTACACGATAGCATAGCATAAGCAGATACGATGCAGATAGAAGAACGTTCTCTTCAGTGATCGTGATGTGATGTTAAATATTTGATCTCCTCTTTGTGTCTTAAGTCCTTCTTAGATGTTGCAAATGGAGCTGCTGTGATGTAAGTAACATTTCAGACTTGATCTGACAACTAATTATTATCGTATCATATGGTAGAGGGTCCTTAGACATCACCCCCAAACATCTAAGGCATAGCAGGGATTATGCATTGGTTTCTATGGCAGTTTATTTAACTTGTATTTGTCTCTACTTTTCCCTGTATGTTCTATACTGTGTTACTGTTCCTCTCTACATGCCTCTGCACACTGCCCCCCAGGGACAAATCAAGTACTTTGAATAACATTTGAGTTGAATATACTCTAGCTCAGGGCTAGAGTGTGATGGCTTCTGCGGAGAGGAGATGATTTACGACGGCACAGCCTGAGATAGGTCAACACATCATGTAACATGGGCTCCAATGGGAACACTCACAGCTTTAATATGTATTGGAAACTGGATTGGTGTTGGTGTGCCTGTTTGCAAATGTTTCCGCGTGACTGAGAATAATGAGAAGAGTGACAGATGCATGATTGATGCTCAGCGAGAGAGGGGAGATGAAATGCAGGTAGGAAGAGTATTATGAAGGGAGTCTGGAGGGGGGGGAGAGAAAAGGAAAGAGAGTGAGACGGGGGAAGGACGAAGGGAAGGAAGGGCACGTTAGCAAGGATTGATAGATGGCAGGAAAAGATAAGGAAGATAGGGTGGCAAGGAAGGATGAGTGACGGATTTGGAGGGTAATGGAAGAAGAAATAAAGGAGAGAGGAGAGACTTGTGTCTGAATCTGAAGGCAGGCAATTAAAAGTGTAACAAAAAGACACGGCAGCCCCCGGGTTGAGAAGCAACCGGGACTGGCAGTCACGCTGCATTATGACACACACACACACACACACACACACACACACACACACACACACACACACACACACACACACACACACACACACACACACACACACACACACACACACCATCTCTCTGACAGACTGAGAATGACATATACATAGGGGAACAC
>NW_011347556.1:0-1236 GCF_000735185.1 Notothenia coriiceps
GAACATGGTCATTTTTGTTTTGTAACATTGAATACAAAATTTAAAAAAAAGTATTTATAACATTTAAAAAAAAATAAAAAAAAATCCCGATCCCCGATTTTTTTCCTCCCGATTCCGATCTTTTGAAAGTCACGTGATCGGCTCCGATCCCCGATCACGTGATCGGATCGGGACATCTCTACCTGAGACAGAGCATAATATGTTGTGTTTAATTTGAAATTGCAATATGGACTAGTGTTATCTCCAATCACATGAAGCACAATATTAGTTAAAGGCCAAAAATGAAGTTTTGTGGAGCTGCAGGGTTATCCCGGCCTATAGATCGTATTCTACAGATTTAAAGGTCCTCTTAAAAACAAAAAGTCACACCACGATCAAAGTATGAATCCCTCCAATATCGTTAATCATGTCGCCATTGCAATATCAGTCAAAGGTATCACGATGCAGCCTGAATACGTTTACTCTGTCTGTCGGATGGGTAGAAAACGTTCTGAAGTGGGTAATACAAGGGCAGTAAAAATACCATTTGAAGTGGATTTCTGAGGGCAGATTGTCTGAGGGATTGGAACCAGCAGCCGCCCGTAGGCTCACAGCGCTCTGCATTATTAACACGGACTCTGGTGAATGTGTGTTAGTGAGGCGCGGCTCACCCTCGTGTGAATGGTGTGTGTTTCTGTATTGATGTGTAACTGTGTGTTTCTTGTGGCTGGTGGTCCAAGCAGGCATAAGCCCTGAGGCATGGAGCTGCTACAACTACATGTGTGTCATCCCCATCTCGTCTTATTCTCCCTACAGATGGTCCGGTATTTCTTCCCCTTTATATTATCCTCTATCTCTCATTGTGTTGTTTGCATGTTTTCATAGTGTCTCATTAGTGTTATCTCAAACTACATGCTGAAAACATTGATATTTAATTATCCCAAAAAACTCCAAAGTGTCTTCAATGGTTCATAAATTATTCTTACAGTTAGCACTCATGTAAACCATAGTGTGTTAATGATATACCTGTAAAGTTAGTCAACTGTTTGGGGGTTTTCCCTTTCTTCCAACACATTGTACATGATAGGCTAAGGGGCGGGACATCTCTAAGCGGGTGACCAATCACAACAGAGCCGGCCAGCTAACCAATCAGAGCAGACTGGGCTCTGGTTTCAGACAGGGGGTGACAAGAGGTGCTGCAGCACAGGCAGTATGAGAAACATAAAGAGCTTTTTGAACATTAAAGCATGGAGAGAC
>NW_011347557.1:0-1565 GCF_000735185.1 Notothenia coriiceps
AACAGAGCATTACAAGACATCTGCATTCAACCACTGACCACCCCCCTCCACCCCTATTTTCTGTTTTGTTTATCTCTTTTTGTATTTCTTTGTTTTTTTTGGTTTCTTTTCTTAATTCTCTGTCAAAGCGTCTTTGAGTTTCATGAAAAGCGCTATAAAAGTCCCATGTATTATTATTATTATTATTATTATTATTATTTTTACCTACATTTGGAAGTAAGTAAGAAATGAAGTAAGTGTGTGCATACCTGCGGTCAGCTGGTTGTAGAGCAGCAGGGCGGGCTCCCCACACAGCTGTCCGCTCAGCAGGCAGCGGGCCTGTACAGAGAACGTGTAGTTGTGTCCCAGCAGCAGGCTGCTGATGCGGAAATACGTCTCCGTGGTGTTTCCCAGGGACGACGTCTGATTGGTCACACTCTCATACACATGCACTTCGTAGCCCTGTACACAGCATGTTCAAGTTAATGGGGAATACAAACAGCACAAAGCAATGGAAGCCTTGAGCGGAAAGTGAGAAGAGAAAAGCTTAACCATTTTTATCTTCAAATTTAAGCATAGGAGATTAAAAATAACAGCTTTAGTACAAAACCATAGAACTTCAAGGAATGAAAAAATATGCTTATTTTGGACTGATATTAGACTATATTCAGTGGATTAGAAGATCATTATTCTTTAGAGAAATACAATTAAAAACAATTCCTAGAGAAATACTTATATCCAACCCTTTATGCAAGTTATAGTATAGAAAAGAGGGATTTAAAAGGTCAGATATTGGTGACTCGTCTCACCCTGCTCTCATTGAAGCCCTTCTCCCTGACGGCCAGACTCTTCCAGAAGAGGAACACGTGGTCGTTTTCTGTCAAAATCTTCAGAGCTTCTGGAGCCGGAAGAGGAACTGCAGAAGGGGGATTCTTTTTCTCAGGATAAAATGCATTTTTTTTGTAAAGAATGAAAATCATACATACATTTACTGGTTTTACTTCAGATTGGCGGGAACTTAGTATGTTATCATTGAAAGAGGTGAGAATACACCATAGTCACAAATGTATGATTTACAGTTTGTACCTGTGCTGAGGGTGAAGCTGGCCTCCTTGCTCATGTTGCGCAGACGGACAGAGACGCTGTATCTGCCTCCGGGCTCCAGGCCTTTCAGCAGGTACTCGACCGTGTTGTTCTTGGTGGTCAGCTTGTAGTCATACTCCTCCTTACGGATCACATCCCGCACGTGGATTGCATAAGTCTACATATACAACAAGAGTGAAGATAGGAAGTCAGAATAACACACAACAAGATCTCTGTTTATCATCAGTTGGATTTATGATCATACACCAAAACAAAAAACCAAGCAATTCAGCATTATTCTAATAGTTGATTCCAAATAGATTGTTAATTAAGAAGATTCTGTTTAACTCTAAGATTTTAAACCAGAAAAGTCCTGCTAACGAATTAAAGCCGCCTTTTGCATATGCTGCCCCAGAACGCCTCGTTTTAGATTTGTCTTTTTCCATTGTTTTCTTCCTGGGTACAGTTACGTGCCCATACCTATCTGTCACACCCACCCACCC
>NW_011347558.1:0-3027 GCF_000735185.1 Notothenia coriiceps
TGTATTTAGTACAATAGTTAATCATGTGTGGTTAACATATTGATAAACTACAAGCTTCTTCCTTAATTTACTCTCCCCAAATATATTAAACATTTTGTCTCTACGTTCAGTAGAGTTGATCAATTATAATTTTAAAGATTCAATCTTAAACAAATTTGGATTTTTTAAATAATTAGCTGCTAGGGAGTGGTCAAGCCTCAGAAGCAATTTACACATAATGGTCATACATAGCAGAACATGTTGGTAAAGGCAAATAAAAACATATCATAGGTTATATCTTAGAACACACAAACATAAACTCTGGAATATTCTTTAATTACCCATATCCTCGATTATTTTTCCTTTCGTCCTGAACAAAGTCCTGCTGCAGTCCTGATGAGAGCGTCTCTCTGATGTGACGGTTCAGTAGACTTCTGCTTCGAGGTGGAGATGGCATCTTTTTAATCTCATGTTCTCACGTCATGTTGACACTTCCCAAATAGTTTAAACTGGAACTTGAAAACGTGTGGCTCTTTCACAGAGTTTAATAGAGTCACATATCCCAAATATTGGATGTCCTAATGATATAATCATATTAACTGCAATGTGGATATCCATGGATTTCTAGGCCCCGAAAACGTATGTTTAGTCACCAAAATGCTCTCAATGCCACTTCCTGTCTCTCTCTGGAGCTCTGCTAGTGACTAAATATTGAGGCCTGATTTACTTTTGGTTAATTTTCATAAAACATCATTATGAATGAGATGTTCCACCTGACTTGATGTTTTCAAGAAAAAGACAAAACAACAATGAATGGCATCACATTTATTCACTGGTGACAACAGAGTAAAACATGACATTGCTTATAGATAGGGATGAACTAAGATTAATTAACAATGAGCTACACAACTAAATACATCACAGCACTTATGGAAACAGACTCTAGAACATTCCTGTTCAGACGAAGTAAGGCAGCGCCCTCTGTTGGACGTGCATGAGCAAAAATATAACATGTCACACATAAACGTTCACACATCTGCAAATGTTAAACATTGAATCTCTCGTAAAGAAGAAGAAGAGCGTCGTCCTGCAACAGAAAAACAATTTCTACAATTCCCAAAGAATTAATTTTTAGGAAATTGATAATTGCATTCAATTTGCAAGCCGTAAGAAGTAAAATGTAAGTAGAATTATTGGTAGTTTGATATTTATAACGCTGTTGATATAATCATACATTATGCATAATTAATTTCTTATTTTAGCAGTTAATTACCTGTATATAATTGTAATTGTATCTTTAATTGTATTAATCTTGTGTGCATCTGTACTGTCCTGTTTTCTCAATCTCACTCTGTTGCTGCTTAACCTGTTTCCAGGTCTCAGGCTCGAAAATGACATTCCCAGAACAAATGACCATAACTACACTTCTAAAAAGGGGAAAATTAATCATCTTTTTTCTCAAAGTAATGATAAACTTGTGAGTTGGATGTAGAAGAGTCAGAATAAATATAGATTTTTTTTATTTTAAAGTAAATTCAGATTGAACGAAACATTTTTTAAATTATTGTGTCCATCCAAAAAAAACACATTACTTAGTAAAGACCACCCTTGGATGATGGGATAGTAGACTAAAAGCTTTAGGAATCCAAACTAGAACATATAATAAGTACCCTGTATCAAGATTGATGCAAAACAAGTGAAATTTGACTTTGAGATTTAGCAAAAACAACCCACTTCTGGGGTCATTTGGGTGGATTTGACAACCTGATCTCACCAGAATGCGTGACTCCACCACGACTCCTTAACACCACATTGCGTGGTGGAGTCACGAACTCTGCTACGTTTACGTGTCGGCACCACGCAAACAACCCCAATGTAAAGTGAATGAGGCTCCTTTGTCGTGGTGCACACACTCATTTCTACAACGTCCCGCAGTGAACTTTTATTCTATAAAACGTTTTTAAAATATACTTTATAGCTTGTAGTAACTCACGGGAGGCTTCTTTTATTTTATTCCTATTCATAATAATTTTTATATTAAAATGCGGTGTTAAGGAGTGTTGGAGTCACTAGAGCCAATGGAATCGAGGGGAAGTTCCACACACACACACACACACACACACACACACGTTACCAAGTAAGGAGTGAGAGTGACGCGTAGCCAAAACCGGAAGCTGCGATACACTCTGGTGGCTACCATTAGCAGCTAATATTAATTCTCCGATTTTGACATAAAAATTGAATTATGGATTATCAATACTTTTTTCAAAGTGACAGACACATTGGATTAACCTAAGGATTAACCTTCAGCCGCGTTTTTCTAGTTTTAATGCCATTGAACACAACTTTTGATCAGAATAACAGCTAAGGTGAGCATATCTCCGTGTTTTGCTACCTAAAACTGCGTTGTGTGTTGTCTGTATTTCCTTCCCCTGTCGCGAGTTCTTATCGCTCAGTGATGATACTTATATTTCTATAATCTGTGGAATTGCAGCATGTTAGCTAAGCTTGTTTGTGCTGATCCTATAACTATATCGATCGTTTTATACCTAGAGTTTTGTGCTAAGTGGGTTGGCATGTTTTCGCTCATGGCTCATTTAGACCCTTCTTGTGAGACTTGTGTTTTGTTTCGGTAAAAATGGTTTGTATCATCAGTTAGCTGAGTTTCTTCCCGTTAGGAGGGTATGACACATTCATGGGTTTTTAAATATTAAGAAGCCCTGAGACACAGTGTCGTGTCTCAGGGCTTCTTAAGACAGTCTTTGTGGCTTAACAGGTTAAACTCATGAATTTCCCACGGGGTTTAATAAAGGTCCATCTTGTCTTATCTTATCTTATATTATCATACACACATTATCTTTTCAAAGTGTATCCAGTTACCTTCTCAACTTCTTATGCTTCGCTGAGCTCGACTGATGTTGAGCTACCACCAGCGTGTCGTCATTCTCCTATATCTACTCTGTGAAGTCGTTCTTCTGGGCCTCCAGCTCCTGATTACGTGCGTCATCTCATGGTTTGGTGATGTCAGCTGATGGTTTGGTGTGGTCA
>NW_011347559.1:0-2561 GCF_000735185.1 Notothenia coriiceps
CTCTCCCTCGTCGTGTCGTAATTCCTTTTCTTTATGGCGGTCATTTTTGACCGGGAACACCATGGGTGTTACAAAGTTGACTAAATCATCCAAAATGCAATGAAAGTGGTGATCAGCAATTGTATATGTTCAAATGTCAACTGTGAAGGATATCATAAAGCCTTAATGCAATCGAATGTAAAACAGAAAAGTTATGATTGATGAAAGTAGTAAATCGCTCAGATTTGACCCGAAGACAACAGGAGGGTTAAACCTGCTTTTATAGTAGATAGTTCATGGTCATTGTATTCATCCACAAAATAAAAAAGTATTGATTGTGTAGACTTCAAAATGCTGCAGGAAAATGCACCCACTTTCCAAAAAATTCCTATCCGCTAGATCAACCTTAAGTTGCAATTGATAACCTTTGATAATACTAGGTGATCAAATGTTGGGCTGGCTTTCGTAAAAACGACTAATTTGTGTAACAGACTTAATCAATCTGGTAAAAAGTAAGAAACGTTTCCCTTTAATCTAGTTTAACAGTGTGTTTTTAATATATCTTTTATTTTTATTTAACCAGGCAAAAGTCTCATTGAGATTCAAATCTCTTTTCCAAGAGCGACCTGGCCAAGAAAGCCAGCATGAACAAAGTTACAACAGATAAAACACAGACAATACAGGCAGACAAATACAGCGGTCGTAAAACACAAATTAAATGGCACATTAACCAGCCAATATGCAAATAAAATAAACTATTATAGAACATTGAAAACTTGCACAATTTAAAACAACTTCAATTATGGGATATAGCAATCGCATCGACCAATGGATTGTTGTTCTCTGTCCTTTAAGATGGACTTGAATTCCCCCAAGGTGATCAAATCTGACGGTTTCAGCTCCTTCTGTACATTATTCATTATAATAATGAGAAAAACATTTTAAGTTGTCAAGGCAAGTTTATTTATATAGCACCTTTCAACACAAGGCAACTCAAGGTGCTTAACAAAAATGAAAGACATTCAGACAAAGGCATTTAAAAACAGTCATTAAAAAAGAATAGATAATAAAAGAAACATTAACAGAAAAAATACATGAATAAAAAGTTACAGTGCAGTTTAAGATATGAATAGTTCACACAGAAGTTCCACTTTACTGATGAACACAACAACGGCTCAGTTTCAATTAAAAGCAGCGACAAAAAGAAAAGTCTTCAGCCTGGATTTAAAAGTAGTACGAGTTCGCAGCGGACCTGCAGGTTTCTGGGAGTTTGTTCCAGATATGTAGAGCATAATAACTGAACGCTGCTTTACCATGTTTAGTTCTGACTCTGGGGACAGAAAGCTGACCAGTCCCTGAGGACCTGAGAGATCTGGATGGTTCATAATTTAGCAGGAGGTCAGAAATGTATTTTGGACCTAAACCATTCAAAGCTTTATAAACCGGCAGCAGTATTTTTAAAATCTATTCTTTGACACACAGTAAGCCAGTGTAAAGACTTCAGAACAGGAGTGATCCAATTTCTTAGTGTTAGTGAGGACTCGAGCAGCAGCGTTCTGAATCAGCTGCAGCTTTCTAATAGACTTTTTAGTGAGACCTGTAAAGACATCATTACACTAGTCCAGTCTACTGAAGATAAAAGCATGGACACGTTTCTCCAAATCCTGCTGTGACATTAGTCTTTTAACCCTAATATGTTATTTAGGTGATAGTAGGGTGGTTTAGTAATTGTTTTCTTCTTCTTCTTTCGTGTAACGTCAGAGGTCCAACTCGGTGTCGTGTAGCCATGCCCGCATCTCTGGTCCTACGTCGAAGAGGCTGGCTTCAGAGGGTGGTCTATATAAAGGGAAGGTGGTTGTTCAGCAGTCTGTTCAGGGTCACCGCACTCGCATGCAGCACTGTCTGCCAGGCCCCACTTCTTCATTGATGTTTTGAAACGACCGACCCCAGTTCGTAGACGGTTTAGTGTGGTCCATTGCCGGCGTGGTAGGTCGTCTCCTTAAAAGTTGGGAGCTTTTGACTGGGACCCTATAGGACCCTAATACATTGGTAATTGAAAAAAAAACAATGATATGAAATCATTACAAACAGATGTCATGACAAAGTGATGACAAAATGGTAATTATAGAATAAAACACCTGCACGATATGAAAAAAAGTTACTCTTTGGAGATTTAGATAAGGGTTAACATGTACTTCCATTAAAGCTGACACATTTGCATGACACACGTTCTACAGGTGTTTCCCACCATTCGTCACCCTTTGAGGGTTTAGTGATTTGTTAAAGAGCACTGCTGATGTAACACTGGATACTTTTTAATTGCTGAAGCTCTTCGTTCAGTTAACACGGACACTGAAGAAATTGAACAAGCATTTAATCCCTAATTGGTCCCTCCACGGCTATTTCTGTTCTACTTTGAATGTAAATGTGTGTTAACTCCGTTTCTCTCGGCTAAGATAAACATTCAAATATATTTGAAATATACTTTATTAACTAGTTCAATTTGAGATAATCCTTACAATTCAATTCAATTCAAAACCTTTATTTATCCAGGTGAAATCCAATTGAGATCATTGATCTCT
>NW_011347560.1:0-3904 GCF_000735185.1 Notothenia coriiceps
CTCTGCATCGGCCAAACAGCTCGCTGCACCCGCACTGCGAGGGGGACCCAAGTTCCCATCAGCAAAAACACGTCTGTTTGCTATCCTGGCTCCAAAATGGTTGAATGAGCTCCCCATTGAAATCAGGACAGCAGATAGCTACACATCTTCCGGCGCAGACTGAAAACTCATCTCTTTCGACTCCACTTCGAGCGATAGAATTACTAACAAAGCACTTATATACTAACAAAGGACTGGCTTATCTAAAGCCAGTTGAGTAGCACTTGAAATGTTTAGCTCTATGAAACCTGATGTACTTATATGATTCTGTTTTCTTCAAGTTTGTATCTTCCTGGTCGAACGCACTTATTGTAAGTCGCTTTTGATAAAAGCGTCAGCTGAATGCAATGTAATGTAATGTAAAGTCTCTGTGGGGGAGAAACTCCCTCTTGAGGAAACACAGGAACAACACCTATATAACTCACTACAGGAAAGGGAAAACCCAGAAAAGTATAATTTTTGAGGTTGTACATATTTCCTATTTTCCTATAATGCATTATTTGAAAATGACTAATGTTTTTGGTGAGTTTGGTGAGAAGTGGATGTTTCTTCTAATTATCTTGCATTCAAATGTATCTTTTAGATATGCTTATGTTTTTTGGAGTGAACAGTGTAAAAAACTGATTTGAAAAAAAATGGTAACAAATATAATCATCTCATTGTCGCAAATGATTGAAATACCAATTAAAGTGTATCATCTGGCTTTATGGTCCATTTAAAAAGTAAAGTAGAACTGAGTTTTCCAAACTTCCTTATAAAAATAACCAGCCAGTGTCAAACTGAACTGACAGAACACAGAGTTCAGGGAACGCTAAAGGTAAAACAAAATCTAGGGTAGCAGCTGACTTCAAACAGCTCAGCATTCACTCTGGACCAACCCCCCCTCCCATGACTGCTCTGTCAAACCAACACTTGACAGTTCAGGCTCTTGTTCAGAGAGACCTTTTTAAGTTTAATAATACATTTAGCCTGCTTTGTTTTCAAAGCTTTTTTTAAAAACGTTTTGACATATCATTAATTGTCAAATTGGGCGCTGTTGTCTTTAGTTGATTTACAGCTTTCCTGCCTGGAAGAAGCACCTGAACGCTTCTTCTTGTCAGCTGGGCCAACATTGCCAACTACCACACTGTCAGATTATAAAAGTATTTTGCTTCTCCTATATGTTTGTTAAACTATCCAAGAGCTCTGAGAAAAAACATTTCAGGTGCACATGAAAGCATCATTGGTACACAGTTGCTTTGGTGAGGGGAATTGACTCTGCTTTTATTTCTTTGTTTAATGCTCTAAGGTTCACACTGTGATTGCAATCTAACTAAGGCCAGTAAACAAAAGTCACAGTAGCTCTCTTTACTTGACACAGTGTTGAGACCTTAGATCCTGCCAGGTCAATAGATTTGTTCCTAAAGTGGGAAGTCAATACATTAGGAAGTTTTCTGTTCTCTCCTAGGTTGAGGAACTTTATGAGTGAAACTGATTTGAACCATTGGATTGATTATCTGGATACAGAAAAAACACAAGAACACAAAGGAGTCAGGGCTCTTATTTTCAAGACCAGCTCAAGACCACCTTTACGAACGCCTGCAGAATCCCCATTCAAACAAAACTATATCATGATATTTGCTACTAAGGGAATCTGCGTTACTACATTTTTACCTACTACATTCAGGATCAATGAAAATATATGAAAATAGGTTGCATTTAGATGGCATGATGAGTCCATGCGGGTTAGATCCAAAGCTATATTTATTCACTTACCAGCAGTTTCTGAATCTGAGTTGTAGCACACACACAGAGGCACATTTTGCACTAACACACACACATTTGCAGTAATGACTTCTACTGTACTGTACAGGTGAAGTGGATGCATGGGTGACATTGGGGCAAATGCAGTAGGTGATTTTAAGGGGGGATGCCAACCGCTTGTTAGCAAAATGACCAACTTACCACCCTAACTCCCCCTTATCCCCTCTCTCCAGCCCCTTGTAGCAGAGAATCAGGAGCAGAGGGCTTATAGTGTATTTTATTTTAGTCTATAATCTGCCAGACTCATTGATCCTTCATCCAGCTGAGGTAGTTTGTAGCCTTTATTTAACGAGGTAAAATCCCATTGAGATCAACGATCTCTTTTTCAAGGGAGACCTGCAGCATATTGGCAACAACATAATACAGAATGTTGAGTGTGAGATGGCCATGACCACAGGTCTGAAATATGAGTAGCCTAGCTGTGCTTTGTATTGATACATATATTGCAGTATATACATGGTGCAAAGGTAACAGGTTGAGTCATAATTGCACTTTCTTCTCTCAGGCCCTGCTAAATTATGTACTATCAATGTTCTGTTCTGTTGTATTTTGGTATATAGAGTAGTGTCACCTTCATTATCAAAATCAACTAGTGACACTGCTGAATGTGGTATTCCTACAATACATCTTTATTATTTCTATGATAATTTATTAGCTGTTGTGCTGCTGAAAATTCACAACATTTTAAGATAGACATGCCAGTTGTACCTACAGTTGTCCTGCAACAACGTCCTTTAGGGCAGTGGTTCTCAACTGGTGGGTCGCAACCCAAAAGTGGGTCGCGGACACGTTTCGAGTGGGTCGCGGATGTGTGAGTGCAACACATTCTCACTCCCAACCCGTCACATATTGACGGACGGTCAGGGCCCCTCCCCATCACTTTATTACGGACAGGGTACCCCTTGGAAGTCAGTTTTCAACGGGCAAGGCGTCCCACAGACCTTCATAGACCTCCCATAGCGTTGATGATAGACGCTGTCATATAATATAATATATATATATTTTTTAATAGTCACACTCGACTCGATTTGTTGCCCCAGCTGGTCGACACCTCTTTTAGCAGAAACAAGGGCTACATTAATGTATTAAATCGATGTTAATCCATGTGTGTGGTTGTGGAATTAATGGACGTGCCGTTGTGCGATTGCGCAACGCAATAATTTACAAACTCTTCAACTACAACCCTAATTATATTAAAAAACATAGAAGGCCTCACGAAATACTTTAATGTCAATTGAAATTTAAATGTGAAGGGATGTGTGTAATGTGGTGATTATTATTCACCCGCGGATCTATGGGTATCTATTGTTCCGCACGGACATTTTAGTTAACCGGACTTCCTGTTGATGTGAAATCCGAATTAAAAATAAATAAATAAATAATACTTTATTCCGACTGTGCTTGCTTTTCTCTTTGAAGGTCATCACATAAAGGCATTGTAATACACGGTTCAGCTGCATTAAATATTACATATCTGCCGTTACCGTAGTTCGCTATTTATAGAGCCCTGGTGCTTCTAGACAAACAGGAATAGCTGCCGCCGAAACTGAATATGTGACGTGGATCATAAATTAGACCCTCCAGAAAAGCGCGGGCAAAAATCCTTGATTATGCGGGCTAAAATCCTTGATTATGCGGACTAAAATCCTTGATTATGCGATTAAACATGCGACTTTCTCTAAGACGTATGCTCCAACCGCTCCAACACACAGTTGCACGGGGTGCAGACTAGTTTCCCCCCAATTTCGTGAAAGACATCGAGGTACTGTCTTTAGCAGAAATGTTCGTCGTGTGAGTTCCACACGTTCACTCTACGGTGTTGTTTACCTTCTGTGATGCGCGAGCTGATGACGTCACCATCATCACTACTTCAAGTCAAGACGAGTTAACCTTTTTTTTCTCTCAACTTTGTGGAAAAATGCGGGGATTATGCGGCCTTTTAAAAATCTGCGCCATTTTGCTGATTATGCGGTAAATTCTGCGATCGCAGGATCGCGTTTTTCTGGAGGGTCTAGTAATCATTGCGTAGTTGTGTAGTGTGATTCTGTGTAGCTTATTTACG
>NW_011347562.1:0-5907 GCF_000735185.1 Notothenia coriiceps
CGCCGACACCTCCTCATCTCCACCGCTCCCATGGTTTCTTTTGTGTTGCCATAAGTTAGTCTCTCTCTCGGGCTAATGCTAATGCGAGGATAATAAAATGGCGGCTTCACAAAACTTTTTGGGAGTTTTACGGGGCGTGGTTTGCAATCCGCACAGCCAATCAGAAATAGGAACCTTTTTCTCCCACGAAAGTCCCTGCTCTCTAGTAGGGACGGAAAAGGGGGTAAAAAGGTTCTCATTAACTCATTTTAGTTCCGGATTTTCTTTGGTGTGAACGCAACATTTCGAAACTATATCGCAACTAAAGTGGGAAAAGTACTGCGATGTGAACGCGCCTATAGGAGAACTTCCTAAGACAATCGGGCAGCTTCTTGTTTCCTTCATATTGTCTTTGTGAGCCGAAAAATGCCCGATGATACCGATGATCACACGAAGTAAAGACGAAGATGACACGATTTGACAAGATGCCCTCATGATGGCCTTACGAAGGGCAAAATGGACACAGGAATTCAACACGAAAATTAACCTTCGCAAGGTCTTTCGGCAATTTTTTGGCATGCCAAAGATTTTGCTACCCCTCACGAAGTTGCTGCCAAAGCCTGAGAAACTCCGCCGGCGGTCATACGATGGCTTAAGATGCCCTCACGAATGGCCCGATGTTGTTACGATCAGAGCCGAATTTGAACATTTCCTTTATCGTGTGTCCATCTGGTGTCAATTTTGGGACAGTGTGAGACAAGCTTTAAGGTGAAGACATATTTAAGATGGACATTTTTTAATCCCTGTAGGGAAATGTAGGATTTAAAGCAGCAACAGAATAGGCATGAAATACAGCACAGTATAGACAAGAGTTCACACAAGGATCATAACGTTTAAAATAAAATGATATAAGTAACTGTGAAAATCACAACAACAAGGTAAAAATGTTATATTCAGTCTTTGTCTTTGCATATTCTTTGATTCGTACTACCATTTATGTATATGGGTAATGATTTGAAACGAGCAAATACTAGCCCAAAGTTCAACTTCTTAAGGAAAGATTAGCACCCCACATAACTTATCTTTTGTCTTTTAAAAATTGTTGCTATAGTCGGATCACTCTAGTCTTTTTCTTTGGCTGAAGGAATTTATATTACCTTTTATCCAACCATGATTGCATCTTTCACATTAACTAGTTTGTTCATGATTAACTTCTGCGCTGTGAAACCTTTGATCATAGGGTCCTATCTATGTCAATACTGGTCTCTTGTCAGTTGATAACTTTTGTCTCAAGATTTTTCAGGAATTAGCCAATAGGAGACATTCACTCCCAATAATTTCCCTGGCCAGGTTTGGGTCGGTGGCGTGTGGCGTTGGCAAGGAGCTCTACGTGTTTGGCGGAGTGAGAAGCAAAGAGCAAGAAAACCCAGAGCAAAGGCAGATGATGACCTGCAAGTCTGAGTTCTACCATGACGAGATGAGGAGGTCAGTATGGGAGCAGTGCGTCTAGGAGGGTTTTAAAGCTACTTTTATACCACATTTAAAAACACTTTTATTAGATTCTTTAATATATCATTAATACTTCAATTTCTTTAAGGAAAATGTCTTTATTGTCTAAACATTTTGACTTAAAGTTCCATTTAGCCTTGGAAACAACAGCTGAGTCTTTTTGGAAATTTTGACTTTATTGCATGATCTTGATTAGCAGGACTTTCTACATTTTTATTCTTTAATGGATTCCCATCAGTTACATTAATGAACAAAATACAGTTCCTGGTACTAAATATAGCGTTTATATAATATAATATAAAATATATGTATTTCCAGATGAAATTACAAAACAGCTATTGTCTGTCTTAGTTGTCCCCCCCTTATGTGGGCTAATGATAAATCAAAAAAAAAAATTCATTTCCATTGTGAAGTTAATTTGGTGGGGACACGAGACATAAATAGAGAATGCATTGTACAGTGTGCAATCATATACACTTGACTGTCGTACAAAATGGAACAGAATATTCAACTATCAATTTCCTAATATGAAAATAAGAAAGTTTTCAATAAAAAATAAAGAACCAATTGTTTTGATACCAATATGTGTGTAATGCTGAGTACAGGTGGATGTTCCTGGATGATCAGACCCTGTGTATCCAGACCAGCTCCTCCTTCGTTTATGGGGCTGTGCCCATCGGAGCCAGCATCTATGTGGTTGGAGACCTGGACACCGGTCAGTAAGAGAAACCAGGTCCAACAACCACAGTTTTCTGATCAGGTTACAGTCCGCTCAATATTAAATTAATTATTTAGATGTGTGAATTTGCTGTTTCTGACCTACAGGAACAAGTTTTGACTACATCAGGGAGTTTCGCCGCAGTACTGGGACGTGGCAGCGCACCAGACCCATGTTACCCAGCGATCTCTCCAAAACAGCGTGCGCAGCCCTGCGCATCGCCAACTGTCGACTGTTCCGCCTGCAGTGGAGCCAGGACATGTTCCGGGTCCGAGTGTGACCCTGTTGGGCGCCACACTCCACTTTTGCACGCTGCTTCTGTCTACCTGCTGTATGTCTGGGATTGGGGATTTTAAGAACACTAAAGTATTATATTGGCTAGAGTTGAGGGTTGTGACTCTCAGTTCACGGGCTTATACGAGAATGGGACACAGGATAAAAGTTCATCTTTTTGACATCATAGGTTTAATGGCTTTTTTTATAAACCTTTAATATTTTTTGCTTTTAATTGTGGGAATTGCTTCATATTGTAATGGACATTCCTCATCAGTAATGTTAACTGGTGAACTGTTGCTTGGTGAGGGATCAAACAACAAACAATTATTGATAAACTGCTACTTTATTACACAAGGGACTTTAAAATAAGTTATAAAAGTGCTGTGTTACAATTTGAGTTTTAGGATGTATTATGTTTTTCAGTCTTGTATTGTCCATCTTTCTGGTCAATCATTAACATACATAATCATTTGACCTAATATTTGTTACAACTGCAGTGGAGGTATAAATGCTATAGTAATATAAATCTTTAAGGGGAAGGCGGACTTTGGTGTCGGTCCCTGACAATCAGAGAGAACTGTGGTCGTTGCATAAAATAACAATGATTTTGTGGGTTCGTAGCATGGCAACACTGTGCGAGTTGACTAATAAAATATTGGTCGTAATCTGTCTACACTGTATCACGTAATCTGTCTACACTATCACGTTTAGGACCAACTTTTTGATTTACATTGTAGAACTACCATGTCAATATTTCAATAAGTGCTCAAATGTTCACATTTGCAAGGGTATCCAGCGTGACTTCATGTCCTCTTGATTTGAAGGCCAGTGGGGTGGGTGGGTCAACAAAATGTCTGACTTTGAGACATCAATTATTGAGACATTTCCGTTTCCTGGCAATAGTCAACATTACCAAGGATTTATTGTAGCAATGTCAACCGAAGGTCACCTTACCTATGCAATGTAGTCATTTTGAATCAAACCAAGATCCCTCAGAGCATTACTTTACAAATACTTGTCATTCTCCCGATAGAGTGTTCTGGTCAGAAAGTTGACAATGTTTTGCCACATTTCTCACAATTGTCAGTTCACAAAATAACAGTGTAAGGACCTTTAGTGCCATGATGAATGAATTATGTGTGACAGTGTAGATACACTTACTGCAGCAGATGAAGAAGGTTGATGGAAAATGAAGACGTTAATAAGTCACAAACTAATCCCTGCATGCGTTGTTCAGACTGGTCTTGCATCAATAGTATGGATGAAGGTGTATTCTGAGAGACGTTGAAATGCAATAACATTTACTTCACTGACGACATCCTAGAAAGATGAATTCCACAGTTTCCACACACTAACTGAATGTTAGCATGTTGGAGCACAAGCGCTTGACTTTAGATTTGATCTTTGACCGAGCTCTCTGTGCCCAGCCTGTTCAGAAATAGACGTTGCTCTGAGTCACTCTCTTGAGTTGCTGGATGTGTTGCTGCCTTGCTGACCTCTGGCTTTCCAGTCAGAACAGTTTTGGCATCCCTTGACCCCATTTGTTCTGTGTGAGTTACAGCTGCTGCTGTCTGTCCTCCGCTCAGGGGCAGCACATAAAGTGACACGCGCTCAGTGGAGCTCATGGACTGTTGATACAAACACACATCATAATGTCAGAAAGGCAATCCAACACACACATTCGGCACAACCAGCGTGAACCATAGCTCTAGTAGTAGAAGCAGTCTTTAAATAGGAAGTAATCATTAAACGAGATGATCATTCACAATGACTTTGTATTCAAGTTTACCAACACCTCTATACTAATGATGAAATAAATATGTTTTTGAGTGTTTTACATACGTTAAAACATCAATTGGATCAGAATCTCAACACAGTCAAAAATACTGTCAACAAGCCATTACAGCAAAAACGTTGTTTTGATCATAATGTTCAGCTGATCAACAGGCAAAAGTAATTATTTCAATATTGTGTAAGATATGGGAATGTAAGTATTGCCCCTGTGTTAAACCCCAGTATAAAAATGTCAGAAACAGGAAGGCTCTCTGACAGCAGCTGAAATAAAGTTGTTCCTGAAGCTGAAGTCTGTCTAGAAATAGTGCTTCCTTATTTTGGACACTTCCACTCTGTCTATAACAGTTTTACAATGACAGTAAATACTTTATCAGGTTTCCAATCAGCTCTGTATCCTAAACAACACTTATTCTCCCGTGACCTATGTTGTCAAGGCAGTGTGAACGACGGGCAGGACTTCTGTGACTGATGCATGACGACATTTTGGAAGATGTTCCCGATGAGTACACCAGTGTGCTTGACTTTACTGTGTGTCTTAACCCATTTCTATGTTTTTCTTCTGATGGAACCAAACGTCCTCTTCCCGCAGGAAAACGAAATCTCTTTGTGATTCTCCATTGTTAATATGAAGTTGAGTTGGTTTGTTCAGTTTGGTAGCATTGTTGGATATAACAGCATAAAGTAATGGGTCAGGCAGTAGCACATCATTGTTTCATCCATTTATGTGATGTTAGTTTTGAAAACGGATGATTTTGCTGTTCTTAGTCTATTCAGCAATGAGGCAGTTTGACCTGATGGTGATGATAATGTAAATGATATGGGATCATTACAATTGTATTTAATGATGTTATCATCTTTTAACCAGTTGCCTGTCATTTGTTTACTTAATGCTACTATATTTACAAGGAATAAGTTGGCATCTTTCTTATGGATTTGTTCTGGATTTTTTCCAAGTATTAATAAAAGTGGGTGTTAGAAATCACAAGTCTCTCCTCTCTCAACCTGCATCACCACCTCTGTCAATCAAGTGTAGACCACTCCCCAGAGGTGGGACCAAGTCATTGTTTTGCAAGTCACAAGTTAGTCTCAAGTCTTTGCCTTCAAGTCCCGAGTCAAGTCCCGAGTCAGAGACAGGCAAGTCCCGAGTCAAGTCCCAAGTCAAGACCGACAAGTCTCAAGTCGAGTCCCAAGTCCTACCGTTTGAGTTTCGAGTCCTTTCGAGTCCTTTTAACAACAGGGAAATAATATTTACACAGATCATGTATGCTTTTAAGATTTGTATACATTTATTAAACCTTTTTTTGCAAGAACATTGTTCAAACACTCTTTTTAACTCATTTCAAAACCTAAGTGTAACCTTAACCTTTTCAAACATGTCACCACTTTATAAAAGATATCCTCGCTCCCAAAAAATTATCTAAATAATCTACATGTAATACATTCATGCCTCTATCAGTTCCTGTTGCTCCCTTGATAAACAATTGGCATGCATCCATAGAGAGACTGGTGTGTGTGTGTGTGTGTGTGTGTGTGTGTGTGTGTGTGTGTGTGTGTGTGTGTGTGTGTGTGTGTGTGTGTGTGTGTGTGTGTGTGTGTGTGTGTGAGAGAGAGAGACTGCGTGTGTGTGTGAG
>NW_011347563.1:0-3637 GCF_000735185.1 Notothenia coriiceps
AGTGAGGCCATATCTGTCCCCTTTTTTTTCACTGAACACAGAGACCACAAACACACACACACACACACACACACACACACACACACACACACACACACACACACACACACACACACACACACTCAGAGGGGGGTCTTTCTCCTCTCTCTCTCTCAGTAAGGAGCTGGTTTTCTTTCTGTGGATGAACTCGTCTGTGAAGATGTTTTAATCCTGTCTGATGTTTGAATGGAAACCCAAAAGAGCATCGTAGATATTAAGAATGAAGTAAATAACACCAAGTCCAGACCACTGTTGCTCCATCTACAGAATATGATCCCCTCTATAGACATGTACAGAGTTTTCTAGTTCACTGACACACCATTCATATTTGTAAAGCTCCTGTTCACGGTAGCTTGTGTCTCTTTGTTAGGAGCTTCCGGTCTTTGTAAACGTATTCTGAGCCTCCTTGGAGCTGCATCGTGTTGCTTTGTGATGCTTTTCTGACTCGTTGTAGAAGTGGTGACTCTTTGAGAGCTTCTCTAGTCAGTGTTGTGTCTCTGTAGTCATTTAGAGCTGTTTGTAAACTCTACTTTCGTCTCTCTGCAGCTGTGTTTGTGTCGGTCGCACTTATTTTAAGCCTCTTGTTGTTGTTTTCTATTTCTCTTTGCAGTCGTTTTGAGTCTCTTTGAGATCCTTTAGAGGACGGGAGGTTGCTTTGTGTCTATGTGGTCTTTTCTGTTTTCTATTTGTAGTAGTTTTATAATCTTTAGAAGTAATAATGTGTGTTTTTGTGGTTATTTGACATTTCTTTTTGTCTCCTTGCATTCATGTTATGTCTCCTCTTCCTCCTCCTCTTCCTCCTCCAATCAAAATGTGGTCCTTACTCTGTGTTATATATTTCTCGGACAGGAGGTGCTGTTACCCTTTGTTTCCTAAATGCTGAGCGCCTCTGATTTAATTTGATTCAACACAAGGTTATTATGGAATCTTTGTGAAAGAAACTGCTTGTTGAAGCAGTTTGTGATCCCCTCACTACGTTCAAACATTAAAGATTTAAAAATTAGTAAAAAGTTTATAATGAAGGGAGAGTAAAAACAGTTCAGTATTTAGAAACTCAGTGATTTCATCCGTCTGTGTTTTCTTCTCTGAAAAGAAAAAAAGTCAACTTTAGTTTCAATAATTAGTTTTATCAAAAAAAAGGTTTTTTATGTTTCATCTTCTCACCTGTTCAATTTTCCAAATCTCCTCACAGGAAACAGCTTAAATATAAAGTCCAACTAGATACTTTTAGACGACCAATATTAACCTTTTCTGCAGCAGTTCAATCAGGAGGGACTTCATTTAGTTTGAACATTCATTGACACGTGCCGTTTGATAAATGTTAATTCTTTGGCGATTAGACCCCGATCCTGAAATCTTATATCTAAAGGGGGAAATGCAGCCGTGAGCATATAGGGAACCCCCCGGGGTCTAGACACTGGTGATGATGATGAAGATCTGGATTTGATGAGGAGATGGGATGAAGAGGAAGTGTGATGAGGTCTTTGGATTAGCTCTCCTGGCTCTGGATGTGATGAAAGGAGGCGGGCGGCAGCATGAACACCTGGAATCACAGCTGACTGCAGGAGAGAGGAGAACCATATTAAAGTTTGGCTGCAGCTCGCTGATTGGCTGCTGAGATTGAGGTGAATGTAAGAGGTTAGCAGGAAGCCCGTGATGAGCTGATTATAAGCAGCTGCGGGGTCGATGTATACCAGTCTTCCTGAAAGAACTTGCGCTGAGCTTCATTACTGTAGAAATATTATAGCAGCATGACAGGAAATGTAACCTTGTTTTATGAAGCCGAACCGCTCCGAACAACAATCAATTTGTTGAGAAAAGCATTGAAACAAAGGAAGAACTGCACGAAATAAACAATTAAAATAAATGTAAGAATAATGAAACCAGTCACACGTGCTTCAGGTTTTATTCACCATTATAAATATGCAGTTCAATACAAAACAAGTCAACATTCATCATTATAAATAGATTTATAAAACACACGGAAACATTTCCTCCCGGTAAAAGTTACAGCAGCAACAACAACAACAACAACAACAACAACAGAAATCCCCCAAAAACCCAGAAAACGTATCTTTAGTTCGACTTCTTCGCCACCCAGATATTTATCAAGAAAGGAGTTTAGTTTTAGGGAAAGAATGAAAATCCACTCTGCAGCTTGTATGGGACAGAAAAAGGGAATTCTCCATTAAATGACCCGTAAAGTAATTTAAATCAGAATAAAGCCTGAAAACTCATCAAAAAACAGTGAGTTTTAACAATGCATTACCTTTGATATTAACATGGAGACTTTAGCTTTGTTCCAAGACACTCATCCGTATGTGGAAAACACCCTGACAAGAACCAAGCTCTAAAATAGATCCATTTATCATTAAATAAGGAACTTTTAAAATGATTTAATCAACAGTTTTACGGCCCAGTAGAGTGGACGTCAACGGTCAATTTGAACTATTTAATTTCTGATGTTTGTCACCGCGTGAGGCCGAAGGGGAAACACTGTTAAATAAAGCTCCTTACGATTGGAAGGAAGACTGAAAACTGAACCAAAAATGTGTCAAAAGTGCATAAAAAAACTCACATTTAGATTTTTCTATAATACTGATTATTCTGGGGAAAACAAATCATTGAATAAACCAAACTGCATCTAAAACATATGGTATTTTCTCTGTTTTTTTATTGTTTTTTTTAGCATTTATTAAGTCGAATTCTGCCAATTTAAACATCATTTGACCGAAAATGAGTGGACTTGGATTTTATATCTTTATCCTGTCCCAATCTGCGTGAGACTGAAAAGCCATAGTATTTTTTAAGGGGAAACCCTCTTTTAAAGATCATTTAAATTGTAAATAAAAATGAGAACTGAACCAGGAACGTTCAAAAAGTGATTTGAATTTAATACTTATATTTAATGTTGTCATCCTTTCTGGAAAATACACATTTTCTACAGAGAAAACCAAACCAGTTTTCTGACAGGGTTTAAAGTCCTTTTGTGCATTTAAACATAATTTGATTTAAAATAACTTAAAGGCCGAACATGAGTGGACTTCATTGTCCATTTCATTTTTTTATTTTTCTGCGATAAGACCTATAAATAAAACCCCTTGTCCCAACCTGTGGGACAGAAAAGGGGGAACACTTAAATAAAGGTAATTTAAATTGGAAGGAAGACTGAAAACTATTCATCGATTTATCTTTAGTATTAGATTTAGGGTTTTGGCATTCTTACGGAAAATACTGATATTTCTAAAAGGAAAACAGATCCTCAAATAAACCAAACAACATTTAAAAAAAAGGTGGCATTGTTCTCAATCTTTCCAACTGGGTTTTTATCAAGTATCAAGTCCTTTTTGTTTCTTTAAACCCTTCTTGAAAACTCATAAATAAGGCCCAACATGAACTCTCTACACATGCTCTTCTGAGTGTTTCAGGCATCGTGTCCCAGCAGTGTGTTCACCAGCTCCAGTGGTACATGTGTGCGAGCTGCGTCACCCCGGGGTGCTCGGGGCCGTACCCGGGGTGCAGCAGCGGGGAGAAGGTGCACAGAGGGAGGCTGAGGCCGGAGCGGAGAGACACCTCCAGGTCAGAAAGCCAGGGCTTC
>NW_011347564.1:0-2404 GCF_000735185.1 Notothenia coriiceps
GGATCCACGCTGTGGTACAAGTCTTTTTGTTGACTTAATATTGCGGCAGTAATCTTAAACAAAGTGCCGGGTTGTCTCTGGAAGTTTTTCCTTGTACGATGTGAGGGCCTAAGGACAGAGGGTGTCGTGTTGTCATACTGATATTCTGTACAGACTGTGAAGACCACTGAGACAAATGTAACATTTGTGATATTGGGCTATATAAATAAACACTTGATTGATTGATTGATTGATTGATTGATTGATTGATTGATTGCCTGCCGTGAGGGACTAAACAAGAAAAAAACACTGTTGACGCACAAAAAGTCAGTCTTTCCATAAGTATGCGTTTGACCTTTTATTTCCAAAGTCAAAAATGCAATATTCCATATCCATATGCGTATATCCTTGTATGCGGTCAACAAAAATTGTCCTTCTCTAGCTCACTCCCCCATCTATTACCAAGTGCGCAGGTAAAAACACCGGATATAAGCACAAACGTCACCACACAAATCCAATGACACGCCCACCACCTATAGTGACTCAAAAAACATGTATCGTAACAAACACAGAAATGGCTTCATATTTGGCTCCTCCAACCCCTGTTATAGAACGATACATTTGACAATTTTAAGCTTGGCCTACCATTTTATTGGAGCGATGAGGAAAGTGGGGAATGACAGAAAAGGTTTGAGAACCACTGGGCTAGTGCAATATTGAAATCGCAAAAAGCAAAATCAATCACAAATGAGTTTTTTTCCAAATCGTACAGGCCTACAATATAATATTGCTTTGCTACACCTTCACAGACAAAAATCTAAACATACAAATATTAATACAGAAATGAATGCATCGAATATGACAGACCACAAGGAGGCTGCCTAGAGAAAACATATTAAAAAGAAACAAAGTCTTCAAACACCACAATAAAATAATTTGTATTATTTCTTTAGCCTGTTACCTTTCAATCCATAACCTACTCATTTATAAATAAATACATACTTCTCTGTATTATAAAGCTTCCCGTTTAAGACAATGTCATTTCTCATTTTCATTTTGTGCTACATCTAAAGTCCAATCTTTAATACAGATCTCCCAGCTTTGTGTGCGAGTTTGTTAGACTCGCTGTACCTGAGAAGCCCACGGCGCAGGCCATGCTGTAGGACTGGTCCTGGGTCAGCTCTGTTCTGTCAGTTTGAGAACCACTGCATTAGCATGTCATTACTATAAAGCACAATGGCCAATCCGGTTTATTGTTAAAGCCCGTGCTGGAGTCGAACTTTACTTTAAACAAATATTCTGTAAAGGAAATATAATTAGTATAGTACAATAATTTCATTAGGTAAAAAGAAAACATATTTCCCTGTAACATGTTTTTTGGTTGGTTTAATGTGTGTAGTATGTTTAGTAATTGCTCTTTATATTGAGGCCTAATTCTAAATAGGGGGCCCAGAATAGCACCCTGTGGCACTATTTCTGAAAGTGAAAGGACAAAGTTAGCAGGAAACGTATCACATGTTGGTAGTGTGGGTATATTGTTGAACTGATGTGGCAAAGTACTTTGCAGTAGTTAATTTCAAAGCATGAAAATGTGCGAGTCAGTGCAGAAGTGGGTCACCCATATAGCTGAGATGAATCATGGAACTCTGTAACTCTGTAGCTTACTGACAGACATGCCAAATCTGATCTGTAGGCAACCCAGGAGGAAAGAGACAGTCTGAGATACAGAGAGATAGAGAGAATACTGAGGCAAAGAGAGGTATAGTGAGATCAAACCAGAGCTGGATTGTGTGAGAAGAATCAAGAGACAAACAGAAAAAAACATCAAGGGAGGAGAAGAGAAAGGAGCACAAGGAGGCAGCGATTCAGAGAAAAGGGGGGGTGAGGAGGATTCAAAGTTCAAAGGGAGAAATATTCCTAAAGCAGTGGAGAGAAGATGCACATGCTGAGATGCAGCAGTGTAAGAGGGAGACTGTGAAAGCAGCACACAAAAAATTAACGGTTAGAAAATAAGTGTAGGAGTAGATTTAGGCTGGAGCCACACAAGGACGATAACGCAAACGGACCGAAATTGTTATCAAAAAAGTCTTCCGTCCACACGCAACAGGAACCAGAAACGTGTCCGTTCACACGACACCGCTCGAAAGCGCTGGAGACGCTGTAGTACATATGCCGGGCCTGTAAGTGGCGCTGTACTTCTGCCACAAAATACACCAAAAGCAACGAAGAAGACTTCCGAGCATGGTTTCCATGGTTGCCCTTCAGTTTATTCTCCGCGGTGGATTTAGCAGCAGAGGTTGGGAGAGGCAGGGCTCTTTTTGTCCGTCAGCAGCAGCTGATCTCTGATCTCTCTCTCCTGTCCGATTAGACTACACTCGCGTTTATGTCCATATCGATCAGATCTAGCTAGTTCTAGCTAATGATA
>NW_011347565.1:0-3317 GCF_000735185.1 Notothenia coriiceps
CCCCACGCCCCTCTGAGAGACATTTGGTTACAAAGAACTCAATGGTGCTCTAGGAGGAGATTCAGGTGATAAGGGGGAGGGGTTACCTTGGTTGCTGATTGGCTAATGGTCACCCAAGCCAAAATATCGTTATGACATCATAAAGTGGCCAAAATCTGATCAGCTCATTTTCAGACAGGTTTTTATAGAAATGGATCAGGACAAAAAGAGAGAGAATCTTTGTTCCTGAAACTTTCAGAGTCTCTTTCCACAGAGGGGACACATGTAGAAGAGGGGACACATGTTGATGTAGAAGAGACATGAAGAAGAGGGGACACATGTTGATGTAGAAGAGACATGGAGAAGAGGGGACACATGTTGATGTAGAAGAGACATGAAGAAGAGACATGAAGAAGAGGGGACACATGTTGATGTGGAAGAGACATGAAGAAGAGGGGACACATGTTGATGTGGAAGAGACATGAAGAAGAGGGGACACATGTTGATGTAGAAGGGACACATGTAGAAGAGGGGACACATGTTGATGTAGAAGAGACATGAAGAAGAGGGGACACATGTTGATGTAGAAGAGACATGAAGAAGAGGGGACACATGTTGATGTAGAAGAGACATGAAGAAGAGGGGACACATGTTGATGTAGAAGAGACATGAAGAAGAGGGGACACATGTTGATGTAGAAGAGACATGAAGAAGAGGGGACACATGTTGATGTAGAAGAGACATGGAGAAGAGGGGACACATGTTGATGTAGAAGAGACATGAAGAAGAGACATGAAGAAGAGGGGACACATGTTGATGTGGAAGAGACATGAAGAAGAGGGGACACATGTTGATGTAGAAGAGACATGAAGAAGAGGGGACACATGTTGATGTGGAAGAGACATGAAGAAGAGGGGACACATGTTGATGTAGAAGAGACATGAAGAAGAGGGGACACATGTTGATGTAGAAGAGACCTGGAGAAGAGACATGAAGAAGAGGGGACACATGTTGATGTGGAAGAGACATGAAGAAGAGGGGACACATGTTGATGAAGAAGAGACATGAAGAAGAGGATTTTGGATAATAAAACAACAAAGTCAATAAAAACAATCTCAAGGTGCTTCACAATGCTATGAGGAGAAAATAATAAAACAAATCAAATAAAAAGACACAGAGGCAATTCAAAGTGCTCCACATAGGCATTTAACACATAATAATTAAAAACAAAACAAACACACAAATAAAAACAAACAAAAACAATTCATAAAAGCGATAAAATGCTGGCTGCAGCTAAAAGTGCAATGATAAGGCACGGATAAAGGATCTCAGGATAGGCCGCATCAAAAGGAAAGGTCTAACTTAGCGAAAGGTTTTTAACTTTGATGATGTCATAAAGTAGAGGTCAGCTGATCAAGATAAACAAAGTATCTTCACGGAAAAAATTGAATAGGAAAAAGAACTTTCTGGCATTATATCGTCAACAGATGCAATGCAAAAACATTCATAATACAAATAACTACTGGGAATAATACACATGGAAGACATTAACACAGAAACATGCTGATAACCAATTATTGATGTACACAGTTAATTTAACACTGAGATAAGGACCATATGTTCACTGGCAGTGTTAAAATTGACTCTTTAAGTGTTAAATTAACACTTAAAGGGAGGGATTTAAGTGTTAAATGAACCCTTAAGTGTTAAATGAACACTTAAAGAGTACATTTTAACACTGAGAGCCAGTGAACATATGGTCCTTATCTCAGAGTGTTAACTTAACACTCCGAATTTTACTGTGTGGTGACTTTATGAAATGCGATTTTTGCATAAAAGACACAAGTTTATAAAATATGTTTTTCTCTTGTCTTAATATGTTCTCTTTTATATAAACTATGTTGATACAGCTGAAGAAAAATCAAGAAAAATACATTCGGCAAAAGTATGACAATATTTGAATAAGTTATATATAAAAAAAATATAAATTGTTATAAGTTAAACTTGCATCAAATACAAAGCTTATTCAAGAACACCTAAATCCATTAGCAGTTTGATGGATAAATAAATGGCATATATAACATCCATATATTTTACATGTTAGTACATTTCTAACATATTTTGTTGTTTGAGTAGTTACTTACTTTTTTTTTGGATGTCTGAATTTTTTACATTTGGTATTTTCATGTTTAATACTTTAGGAAAATGTTACTGACTTTTACTTGAGTAACCATTCCAATGCAGGACTTTAACTTGCAACAGAGTCTTTTTACATTGTGGTATTAGTACTTGTATCGTCCACTATTGAGAAAGACATATTCTATTCTGCAGCTTCCCCTGTCTCGTGCACCTGCCCGCATCACCACTACCTCCTCCTCCGCGCGGTGTTACCTGTTGCTCGGCTCTTTGGCTCTACTTTCTCCCGGCCCGGTGCTGCCTGGGTCCTCGCCGTCATCATGGGTCCTCTTAAGTCCGGGTTCACTTCACACTCAAACACACTCTCACTCACACACACTGTTCCTCTCTCACACAGCTTTATGATCCGTCCTGAGGATGTGGGAGTACTTCACTGCAGCTGTGTACATCCAAGGTCTCTGATGCATTCAAGGACAGTGGGAAACGTGAACGACTCTGGCTACATGTGTTTAATTTGACACTGATTTAAAACAGTGTTTGACAGTAAATAACTCTAGATACCACAGTGTTGTTATTAAGTATAGATCTGAGGTACTTTACTTTACTTGAGTATTTCCATTTCCTTCTATTGTTTACTATATTTAGATTTAGACTCATGATATTATTAGTGATACAAAATATAACCAACCAACTAATAGTTTATTAAACGTCCCATGTCATGGCCATTTCTACTGATCATAATTCCATTGTTGAGGTATACTAAAATACATTTATATTGTGCAATTTTCACACACACCCGCAGCCTGGCTGGGAGTTTGTGTGTGTGCCCAGGCTGAGTTCCGCTGTGTCTCGCTGTCTCGCCGACCCCACACCAGTGAGCCAGCTCACAGTGTCCCGCTCCTCGCAGCAGCGAGCCTCGCAGCGTCCCGCCGAGTGTGTGTGTGTGAGGAAGTCCACGGATTGGTCCAAACGTAACGGCTCCGCTACGTAACGTTACGTCACTTTTCCCGAAATACGTCACCATACCCAAGAAGAAACAATGGAAAAAGACAATTCTCCAACGAGGCGTTCTGGGGCAGCATAGACAGGTCTTCTCTGTGTTAGAGTTTTACTCGGGTGTACTTTGAGGGTTTTTGACTGCAGACCATTCACATGCAGAAAAACCTTCATAACAAAAGGGGACGGGTAATAACCGAGAGACA
>NW_011347566.1:0-9649 GCF_000735185.1 Notothenia coriiceps
TGTTTGACCAATCGAAACAGAGCCAGCCAGCAACCAATCAGAGCAGACTGGGCTCTGGTTTCAGACAGAGGGTGAAAAGAGGTGCTGCAGCACAGACATAAGAACAATAAAGAAATTTCTAATCATTAAAGCACATAAAGAAAATAGAGGCACAAAATACAAATATGAACCTGGAAGTAAGCATAATGTGTCAAAAATACCTCAGTAAAAAATAAAATAAGGGTCTGAAACGCATTATTAAAAATGCGAGCTGGTGTTTTGGCGAGTGGTTCTACAAAAAGCTGCATGCTGCAGAACCTTCATTTACATAAATGCTTGCAGATCTCAAGTATACAGATGTTTCTCTTTTTTTTGCTTGGTATGCGGTGTAGCAATACCTCTGATGCAGACGAGTGTGCTGTTTTAAAAATGTATCAATCATTTCTGGTTCACACCATCCCAGAGGCTTCTTTCCATCATACAGTATGTGAAGGGTCACTTCCCAGTGAAGAGAAATGGAAAAAGAATATTAAGCAGGCGTGTAATTAACAGAACTCACATGCATAACTTAACTAATTTAGCTCATGCTTCGATCTCAATGTACAAAGAGTTGTCTAATTCAGAAACCTTGAAAGCAGCATTTGTCCTCAATAGTAACCACACTAATGCACCTTCTTTTCCTAATGTATGAGAGAAATGAAAGGCAGAATGTACACGTTCTAAATGGAAAAGTGTACATAAGTGGCCTCTTATAAGAAATCATTGAGGACACGTGAGGAGGTATGTACAGACAAAAACTAATCTTCTGATGGTAATCATTTAAAATGCATTTACAGGAATAATACAAAAGTTTATAGCGCTGGTCATTTGAATTGAGAGGTTTCAATTATGTTCAGCTTTACATGTAAGTATGGTATGTGAAAAATGTTTGTTCCAACTGCTTTTAAACATGCTATAGTTAAGCGTCTTTCCGATAAGCAATCTGGACCCATTATAATAGCAGGCCTATTATTATAGTAATAGGCCTGATTGGTCCAGATTTCAGGCCTATTTCTAAGCTACATTTTCAGTTTGGAGAAGGTCTGGAGAAAGTCATCGTAATTCAGTGGCTTTTACAATAACATAATCGTGGCGAACTGTATGTAAAAGGTCTTCAGTCTGTCTTTGCACAATGTCATTGTCCTGAGAGAGTTAATTTGAGAGTTTTTAACAATCATCTATTTATGCATTAAAGGTACTGCCTTCAGCTCACCGAGAGAATATTTCCTGATGGGCTCCAGCCCCCACTTACCTGTGGGGTACCTCAAGGGTTCATTTTGGGTCTCCTCTTGTTCCCATTGTATAGGCTGAACATGGAATGCCTTTAAATAAACAACATAATTCCCTTTTATTGTTTTGTTGACAATTTAATAATTATTTGCCAAAAAGAAATAGTAGGTTACCCTTTAGCCTTTTCTGAAGTGTTGGATGGATTCAAACATTCTCAACGTTTTTTTTTTTAAATAAGACTGTAGTTGTTATGTTTGGTAAATAGACCAATTAAATGTCTCTTTTGGTATTCTTGGAAATGCAGTTCCTCAAAAATAAAAATGTTGTTAAGAATCTTAGCATAATGTTTGACAGCTTTCCCAAGGCTTATCTAGCTCCAAAACATATTTTTTGAATTATTTATGCCTTTATTACCTCAGCGTCGTGTAACTTTTTGATTTGGAAGTGTCATCAGTCATCGCCAGTCTGCTTAACATTTGGTTTCTAAGTCTGATCTGTTTATGACAAAAGGAAAGTTTAAAAGAGATTTTGACAGAATTTATTTATTAAAACAAATTGTATTTTTGAAACAGGTGGGGAACACATGTTTGCCAGGATCTGCAGGGGACGCTGCAGTGGTCTTAAAACTTTACCCTCTGTGGGAAAGCATCTTTGATTAATTTGTTTCCTTCGAAAAAGAGCGCAAGACCGTAAATGATTTTAAAGCCAGTGATGTCAGACTCTTGTGACATTATATTGTTGTTCAATGGTATTGATCATTTCATTGTTACAGCTATATACTCTTCACTCTGGTATATAACAGCTGGCAGGCCTTGTGTTCACAAGGTGTTTCCAACCTATATAGCTCACTATTAACCATTTATCCAATCAATACATTGCAACTACCTTTCAGATTGACAACTGTGTTGTTGAGAAAGACCTAACAAAGCGAAAAATCATTCAGAGATAAGAAAAGAAAAACATTATAACACATCTCAAGTCTCAGGAACATTGAAGAAAATTGGTTGGACTGGGGAGCAGATAGAAAAAGAAGTGCAAGGTGCTTGAGAACCTTGTAAAACAGAGGAATGTCATGTAGTGATACTGTATCATGTGATCAAATGTATTCATAATTAAATTTTAGAGTTTAATGGTTGCTGATTTTTTGTGTTTAAAATTCATTTAAAAAGGAAATAATGTGCTCATTTTCAGGTTCTTGTGTATGTTCTGCCTCTACTGTGACATGTCTCTAAGCTTTAAGGTTTAAAAAGGTCTTTGTTTTTCTCATGATGCCTGAAGAGAAAAGAAAAAACTCTCTCTGGAGGGAACTTTGGGATTTTAGCCTTTGCAGACCATTTACATGCTCAACAATCTTTCTTTAAATTATGTGACTTTGCCGTTAAAAGCTTTTTTGAAACACTTTATTTTACACCCTAAAAATTATAGTGTGATTGAGTGTGATAAGAAAATTACCATTTCAGCTCTTAGACGTTTTCTTTTTGTTATTTTTTTCAGGCAAGCCTGGAGAACACTTCCACCGGAGGAAACTCAATTGTGTTAAGAGTGAATCCACGAGCTGTCAGTCAACTCTCTCCCCACTCTGTGAAGCAGCTGGGAACCCTGCATTGTTCGTCCTTTAAGTGTTAGTCATCCAGCTGTCACGGAGTCTCTAATAAGGACAAATTGAGGGCATTTGTTGCGTGTATTTTTGTTTGATTGTCCGTGCAGCTTAGTCACCCACTCACAGCCAATTAGAAATATGTTGGATTTTGATCTTGTTTCTCACGACATAAATTACAATGACATGTTATGGCACATATGTTAATCACTTGGACAAGACAAAGCAATTACCCTTGAAAAATGTCTTTCTGCCCGTCACCTGATAATCCCCCTTGTCGATTGAAGAATGAGGAAACGTTTTGGTGTCAGAAAACAAGATGAACTTCAGACAAACGGAGGTGTCTAAGCCCTTTAACCTGTTTAGCCCAATAGCCCCCGGTAGAGGGGGCTGCAGATTTTTTTTTCACAAAACTGTGTCTCAGGCAGGGGCACCGCCAGGGATTTTGGGTTCAATGAAAAGATATCTCATTGGTTACTTAAACATTTTTTTCTTAATGTTCTAAAATGGTTTGGGCCCCTGTCAGTCACGGGCCCTTAGAATCGTCCTAACTTTTCACCCCCTTACGGCGCCCCTGGTCTCAGGGCTTCTTAATATTTAAAAAACTATTAATGTGTCATACCAGATGAACGGGAAGAAACTCAGCTAACTGACAATATGAACCATGTTTACCAAAACAAAACACAAGTCTCAGAAGAAGCGTCTAAATGACCCCTGAGCAAAAAAATGCCAACGCACTTAGCACAGAACTCAAGGTGAGATTACACAGATTCTATAGGTATTGGTATCGTCACTGAGCGATCCGAACTCGCGATAGGGGAAGCAAACACAGACATCACAACACGTACGGAGCAAACACGGGAGATCGTCTCACCTTAGCTGTTACTCTGATCAAAAGTCGTGTTCAATGGCATTAAAACGATAAAAACGCGGCTGAAGGTTAATCCAATGTGTCTGTCACTTTGAAAAAATTGATCGATAATCCATAATTTCATTTTTATGTAAAAATCGGAGATTTTATATTAGCTGCTAATGGTAGCCACCAGAGTGTATCGCAGTAGATTTTAGGAACTTCCACTCGATTCTATTGGCTCTAACGGTTAAAAAGAAATGTCAATCATCAAATTCGAACGAGGGGAGCCAGAGATATGGAAAATGCATGGCTGCATTTTCCATATCTCTGGCTCCCCTCGTTCGAATTTGATGATTGACATTTCTTTTTAACCGTTAGAGCCAATAGAATCGAGTGGAAGTTCCTAAAATCNGGTTTGCATTTATAAAGAATGCACACATGTGTTTAATCGTTAATGTCAGATATGTACTAAGTAAATACATTTGTTCCTGCTCAAGATTAGATTCAACTCTATTGTTATTGCACATATTACAGGTACTGAGACAATGAAATACAGTTTAGCTTCCAACCAGGAGTGCAACAAGCAGTAAAGTGAAAAGTAATGTACACAATCTACAGAATAAAAGATAGAATGAAGTGAATGATGAATAAACAGTGAGGGGTATGAATACACTAGATATAGGCCTACACAGCAGCCTGTGAGCAGTATGAACAGTGTGTATGAATATGCTAAGATATATAAAGTATAAAAACGGTAAGCAGTGCAAGTATAGTATAACATATAGATATTAATTTCATGATGATAAACATTGTGGAACAATGATGAAAAATGTAAAAACCACCAATGAGCGCTCAGCTCGAGATACCAGCGAGTCGTTTCCCATCAAGCATTTCGCCTCCGCAGCCCGTGGAGAGGAACTGCGCCGCCTCGCCATGCCTCGCTCTCAAGGCTGCGGGCGTCTTTGTCCCGCGAGATTTCAACGTCTCATGTGAGCGAGCCTCCAGAGCAAGTCGGACAAAATGACTAACCTTGATCGAAATTGCGCAGGTCTGCGCAGGTCTCGCTTGTCTCAAACAAGCCTATGGTGTGGACGGGCCTGCACGGAGAAAGCTAACCAGCTGGTGGAGAGCGGGCTAGTGATTAAAGGGACGCTGTTACCCGTGCTACCCCTTGTCACTCCAGCTAAAAAAGTAATCATCTCTAATGTACCCCCGTTTCTGAAAAACGAGTTGTTGGAGAGAGAGCTGGCTCGACACGGGCAGCTTGCGTCTCCCATTAAGTTGATCCCCCTGGGCTGTAAATCCCCGCACCTCAAGCACGTTGTGTCTTTTAGGAGACAGGTGCTTATGGTCCTGAAGAAGGATGAAGGGGAACTTAATCTGACTCTCAAGTTTAAAATTGATGATTTTGTGTATACTGTCCATGTTACGTCTGACATTTTGAGATGTTATGGTTGTGGAGCGGCAGGACACCTGATCCGCGCGTGCCCGGAGAGGGCGGGTGACGCGCCCGTGGTGTCCGCGCTCGCAGCTGGCCCGACGGTGCCCGCGGCGGAGCCGCTACCGGTTGCCTTGTCCACGGCCGGGCCGCCGGTGCTAGGGTCCACGCCGCCGGTGCTGGGGTCCACGCCCGCGGCGGAGCCGCTGCAGGTCCCTTTGTCCACGGCCAGGCCGCCGGTGCTGGGGTCCGCGCCAACTGCGGAGCCGCTGCCAGTTGCTTTGTCCACGGCCGGACCCGCGCCCTCGGCGGAAACGCCGGTGGTGGAACCGCAGGTCAGTCGGTACGTGGCAGAGCCAACGGTGTCACGCTTAGAAAGCACACTGGCAGACAACAATTGGTCGGCTCTCAAGTCCCCTCTCAAGTCCCCTCTCGAGTCCCCTCTCGAGTCATCTCTCAAGTCTCCTCTCTAGTCTCCTCTCGAGTTCCCTCTCGAGTCCCCTCTCGAGTCCCCTTTCAAGACACTTTTCAAGTCCCCTCTCGAGTTCCCTCTCGAGTTCCCTCTCAAGTCACCTCTCAAGTTCCCTCTCGAGTCACCTCTCGAGTCACCTCTCAAGTCACCTCTCAAGTTCTCTCTCAAGTTCCCTCTCGAGTCTCCTCTCGAGTCCCCTGTCAAGTTCCTTCTCAAGTCCCCTCTCGAGTCCCCTGTCAAGGTCCTTTTCAAGTTCCCTCTCCAGTCCCCTCTTGATTTCCCTTTCAAGTCATCTCTCGAGAGCCCTCTCAAGTCACCTCTCAAGTCTCCTCTCAAGTCCTCTCTCGAGTCTCCTCTCAAGTTCCCTCACAAGCCACCATGAACTCTGCCTTGCCCCCGGGCCGTCCGCCCAAGGGCTCCACCATGAACTCTGCCTTGCCCCCGGACCGTCCGCCCGAGAACTCCATCATGGACTCTGCCTTGCCCCTGGGTCGTCCGCCCGAGACACCCATTATGGACTGTGCTTTGCTTCTGGGTTGTCATTCCGGTGTCAGTCCCGCCCCTGATTGTTCCCACCTGTGTCTTATTGTCATGTGTTTTAATTCCCCTGTCTCCCAGTGTTCAGTGTCAGTTCGTTTTTGTCTCTTTTCATGTTCAGGTCTATGCGTTTTGTCTATTGCCATGGTCAGATCTTTGCTCTTGTCTCTTGCCATGCTCAGGTCTGCTCTTTTTGTGCTCTCGTAAAGTTTTGATTCTCACTACGTGAGCGCTTCCTTTTTGTTCTCATTTTTGTCATCTCAGCTAGAGATTTGATAGTGACCATTTTTTGTTGTTCATTTTGCTGTTCTTGGAAAAATAAAGTATCTTACAAATACTACCTCTGTGTCCCGGGTCGTGCAATTGGGTCCTACCTCCTAAGTGTCTGAGTTCTTAACAGTGCGTCAGAAATTGATGCCATGGGCCTTGACCAAGCGTCGGTTTTTGCGTGCAGGGACTGGGAGTGAGACTGTGTTGGATAAGCAATACAAGGGCTCCCTTAACTAAAAGCAATAGGATTTCCATGGATTCCAGTATGTTGCGGGAAAAAAGATCTGTAGCAAAAACACGTTCATGATAATGACATGTTTTGTTCAGCAGGATAATCTCCACATATATCTCATAAAAGTTGAAACAATCTCCAGAAATAAAAAACGACTACACCGTCTCATGACTTCTTGTCACCACCGCGGTTCAGCCTGTTGTGGTGCTGACATGTCAATTCACACAAAAGGTGAATTGTCATGTCAGCACACCACCCAGGGAGCTGAGGGTTAGCGGCAGCACTTAGGGAATATAGTATAACACCACAAGAAGCAAGGAACTTCCTCTGGCCACCTTTAACACCACCTGATACTCCAAAGATAACAGTCCTCAACACAAATCTGCTGTATTTAACCCTGTTCCCTCACTTCCCTTTTAAGTTCACCTTTGTTCCCTGTGCTCCAGTATACTTGACTAGATCTCCTGTGCATTATTGGCATACGCTGAGGACACCTAACAGGCATGCAGGTTCTTGTTGAGGGATCAAAGAGCATCCAATCTCTTCCAATATGAATTAGTGTTAGAGGGATGTTGAATGCAGCTCTAATGACAAAGCACGGTCACCTTATTGCCTCCCAATCGTCCCAGCTCCTTCTGAAGGTTATTAAATGGCCTAACAATAATTCCAAACGGGCGCTCCTAAGATGGTCCACTGAAGCAGACATTAAGGATACAGAGTTTACCCACTAGGCTATCCTATTGTAACACACACTAGCCCCGTTGACAGGAGAACAAAAAGCTGTGCTGTTTGTTCCTCATCAGGTATTAGGTGACAGCAAAGCATACTCAAGAAGCATTTGATAGCCTTGTTGTTTTCTCGATGATCTCATCCTACATGCGTTAGCACAGAATTCTATAAAATCACAATCCTTATCTTTGATTATGCATTATAAATATTTCTTAATTGAGTCACATTTTTTTGTTTATGAAGGGATCCTTAAAGGGGCTCTATTCTGCTCATGCTCGTATTGTATGTAGTGTCTCTACTGGGACAAGTCTCCATACTTAGATGTTCAAAAGCTCTTTATTTTTCTTATACTGCCTGTGCTGCAGCACCTCTTTTCACCCTCTGTCTGAAACCAGAGCCCAGTCTGCTCTGATTGGTTAACTGGCCGGCTCTGTTGTGATTGGTCAACTGCTTAGAGACGTCTCGTCCTTAGCATATCCCCTATGTGTCGCCAATGGAGGCGTTTCAGTCAGGGGGGGAGTGTGTGAAACTCCCTCTGGAGGGAACACAGGGATTGCAGTCTTTGCAGACCATTTACATGCACAGAAACCTATAGAACACACTACAGGAGAGGGGAAACCCCAAAAAGCATTATTAACTATGGCAGTATTGGGCACTGGTTGGTTGGTCAGGGTTCAATTCACTATAAGGACCAACTCGCTGCACTCTATCCTGCTAATTACGTTATTACTTACAAATGAATCGATAATTTTGGTTTTAACATATATGTCATGTTGAGTCCATTCTACTGTTATAACAACTGGAAATTCTCTGACAGCAGCGTAACATAAAATGACGGAAGCACTAATCTTGAGTCCATAGTTTTGTGCTCTGCACAAATGTAACAATTTAATATTCCTGATGTTTTCAGACAGAGGAAAACAAATGAATTCTCTTTGGCCACAGCTGACCTTACTCTTAAGCCCCAAGCCTGTTTTTCAGGTTTCAGGCTCGAAAATGACATTCCCAGAACAAATGACCATATCTTCCCTTCTAAAAGGGTTAAATTAATAATGCTTTTTCTCAAAGTAATGATACATCTGCGAGTTGGACGTAGAAAAGTCAGAATCAATATAGATGTTTTTTATTTTAAAGAAAATTCAGATTGAACATAATAATAATAATAATACATGGGACTTTTATAGCGCTTTTCATGAAACTCAAAGACACTTTGACAGAGAATTAAGAAAACACAACAAAAATAGACAGAGAAATACAAAAAGAGATAAACAAAACAGAAAAAATACGCGGGGAGTGGTAAACGTCCTTTGTGTGCAGATTTGGAATTCAATAAATTATTTGATACTTGAAAATATAGGTATATTGCCCCTTTTTGAGTAAATTGACTAGAAAAAAAAAAAAAAATTTGGTGTGTTACAATTGTCACCTCGGAAGACTTAATGCGGGCTGCGCTTTTACTATGTGGATAAATGACGTGGGTTTTTAGGTGAGGATCGAGGGAAAAAACCGAATAGGATCGACGTGGAGGTTGTGAAGTAAATACTAGCATTGTATGTGGTCTTAGATTGCGCACGGGTGGAGTTGTGACTTTCTATGTTTCGAACGCTGCAATAGTTGTGTTTTGCAATTAGGTATTTTGTGTCACCGCGATCCATCGAGGTGTTACGAATGTACCGAATGGAAGCCAGAAACCAGACCAAGATTTGACCAGAAGTTACCGTAATTTTGCCGCTTGTTGCTACTACATCAATTAGGTATCCAATTATAGGGTTACACCGACACAAGAGGAAACTTTACAAGACTATTAGATATTCGTTATTTTGACGTAAGGAAAAACAAATTTTTTCCCGATCTCGTCGTGCTAAGAATCCGGATATCGAATAACTTTACGCGCTTCTGCGGAGAAAAAAAAAAACCGAATTGTACCACACACGTCCTGCTAAAGAAGCTAAGATAAACGCAGATTGCAGTCGTTTCCCGCCAGTGTACAGTTTTGCTTCTTCCCCCCGGTCTCTCATACCGTTTAGTGGGTTCCACGCCGGGTCTTCTCCAAAAACAATTTAGACACATTTTCCATTTTATAGTCGAACAAAACGGTGGGTAGAACTATGCCCCCATAATAATATACAAACATGAAACCTAAGGATTTCGAAAAAATCAAATGCATTGGGTAGTAGGTTCAAATCAGAAGTTGATATTCATGTTTATAAAAAACGCCTGCGCCTGTGATAAGTAAATGTCAAAAAATGGTACAACATGACAAGTTGTGACGT
>NW_011347567.1:0-2242 GCF_000735185.1 Notothenia coriiceps
GTGTCTGGGGCGGGAGATTCATGTGATTGGTTGTTGGTCGAGTTTCAGTCCCCCCCGCCGGCAAGCTTCAACGCACGCCGCCGTGTGGACAGGCCGTGAAATGCCAGGAAAGCTCCGCTCTGCTTCCCACAATGCAGTTCGGCGAAAAGTGACGTCACCCCATTCTTCCAAAGCCGCGGACCGTAACGGCCCCTACACACGGCGGTGTGTGTTGTCGCTTGCCGGCGGGGGGGGCTGAAACTCGACCAACAACCAATCACATGAATCTCCCGCCCCAGACACACAAGCACGTGGTTTGATTGGCTAGAGCTTGTACTGGCATATGATTCGATTGGCTGACGCCTCCGTCGAGGCGTCAAAAGTAGAACATTGCTCTACTTTTGCAGCGAGCACCGCGAGAGAAGCTACGCTTTGCTCCCACAATGCAGTTCGGCGAATCGTGACGTCACCCCATTCATAGTGAATGGGCAGAAGCGTTGAAGCGGCCACGCACGACGCCGTGTGTAGGGGCCGTAACACTACTATTGACTCTCTTGTGTGAATTCGTGACACTATATTGGTCTGCACTCGTTCTGCTGTGATTGCTTTATCACTTAAAAATACTAAATCACAGTAAAAAAAAAGAAGCGCTTTACCTACGGACTGAGTCTCGAGCAGCCGCTGGAGATCGCTGATGCTCCGGATCTCACTGCTGGACAGAAGCTTCAGCAGCTCCCGGGGGAGAGGAGCCTCCTGCGGGGGGAATCAGAGGGTTAACCCGGGAGAGAGAACCAGAGCTGCGTAAAGAGAGCAGCATAACATCTGCAAACTCAGAGGGGCATTTCATGAGAAAAGTCAGTGCGCGTAATTACGCATGGTGCATTTGCGTGTGTAGATGGATGGATAGATATTTGTTGATATTATGTATATATGTATTGATCCCATATTATTGTGTTACACCAGCAAAGTGTTCAGGCATCAAAATATTTAAATGTTGGAATAAAGCACAACAAATATATAACAAAGAAACTACGGTACTTGTGCGTTAGGGTAAATCCAGGGTTAGATTGAGAGATTATTTTTGAGAAATACAAATAATTTAAGAAACACATTTTATATTTTTGTGAAAATGGCGACATGATAACACACATCTGTATTTGTGGATACATTATTATGTTCTCTAAAAGAACAGTATACTACAGGAGCAGGAATTTAGACATTACAGGCAGTATATAACTAAGAGAGTATAGAAAGTAGGTTAGATGACAGCTGTGTACCTCAGCAGCGGTGCAGAAACAGCCGGCCAGCAGGAGCCACACCGCGGCTCTCATCTCCTCTCAGATCCGCTGTTTGGGCACCAGGAGGAGGCGAGGAGCCCGGGAAACATCTCCCTGATCCCGGGGGGAACTGGACACCAGCAGCAGAGAGCCAGGCGCCACGAAGAGCACTTTAAATTAAGTCTAAACTCCCGGTTTTAATGCGATTTGAGAGAAACCAAGCTGGCTCTGCTCCCGAGAGACTCGCTGCAGGGAAAGTTGAAACAAAAGCTAGTTGAGGTCCTGAAGTGTTTGGTTTTGGCACCAGAAGAAGAAGGGTCCTCTCTTTAACACCCAGCAGTATCCATCACTGTGTCCGCAGAATAATCCCTCTTTAAAGCGTCCTGCAGCATGGCGCACCTTTAGATAAAGACCCTCAGAATAATCCTTCACTTCCTCCAGAGATAAAAGCCTCCTGCCCTGCAGTGGAGTGGCAGCAGGGACTGAAACAGGAGGAGGAGAAGAAGTCCTGTGATCTGAGAGTGAATGCAGTTCTGTCACAGGGTATAACCGTGCGCGTCCCCGTGACACTCAACGGGAGCGCGCTTTGCGTAATGGATACGGCACATTAAAGGAGCTCAAACTCAGTTTTTGTTTGTATGTGTTTCAACTTCTTAAACGTTTTTCATGAGGAATTAAATACAAATAAATCGAAGTATTATGATTCATTTATTGTATTTACATTTGCTTTGACTGTTGCTATATATATATATATATCTAGATTATTTGATAATCACCTTCCTTCACAAAAGCTTATTTATAACCAACAGAGAATCATTTGTTAATAAGTCGCTGAGAGTCAGTGGACCGACTTTTCCTCTAAATTATCAACCAAACCTGAGTGTGTGTGTGTGTGTGTGTGTGTGTGTGTGTGTGTGTGTGTGTGTGTGTGTGTGTGTGTGTGTGTGTGTGTGTGTGTGTGTGTGTGTGTGTGTGTGTGTGTGTGT
>NW_011347567.1:2295-4050 GCF_000735185.1 Notothenia coriiceps
TCACACTGTGATGACTACAGGTTTTTCTACTCGGTCGGAATGATAACCGTATGTTTTTCGAATCAGAGTACGAGAGCCCAGACCAGTCCGAATTAGTTTGGTTATTGAGCACCATCCGGTATTCAGAGTTCAATTGACTTCACATCGGGACACACTTAAGCACTCAAAGTAACAAATCAAAGTGAATCAAAGACGCAGCAAGGGTCTCCTTTGTGGTCTGATAAACAGTGGTTATAGTTTTAATTCAGTGGAAGCTGACGGACAGTTCATTGGTCCCAGAAACAATCAAATATCAAATAACATGAGGCACAAAACAAGGCCTGTGTGAACGAGAGAAACGTTTCAAGGACACTTTGGTTTCCTTTTGTCTCCATCGCCTGGCCATGGAGCTCAGCAGCCTAATGAACTGAAGTGAGAGGAAGTCAACGGCATCATGGAGTTCTTATAGTTTGATCATGTCTGAGTGGAATCACGCTCTAACGAGACCTTTCTTTCTGTGAGACGTGAAGCAGTTGATAACGATCCGTTTCTCCGGGTAAGTGAGGTGAATCGTGAGGAGATGTCCTTCAGGAGCTAAAGCTTCATCAAGCAGGCACACTCACCCTCTCAGTGTGACTGAGGACAGAAGAGAGGGTAGTAGTGCGGATCATTTAATAAAGGGGGGGTCTGTCAAAAGTGGATGAAATGGCACATAAAGGGTCAGCCGATGGTGGCCAGTGGGGGCTTGGAAATGTCATTTATTTGCCATAAAACCCTCTTTCAATTTCCCTGTTTGAATCATTCGGGTCATATCACACACTTCTGACCAGAACCACATTCAAGAATGACTGAAGCTCCTCTTGACCCTATCTGAGCCAGTGCCCTCTCTCACAGAGAACACTATATCACTAGTGTTCCTAATGCTTTCTAATAAACCCCACATTTGATCATGTTGACATTAAAATGACACAAAACAGTTGTAACTCTGACTTATTCAAAAACCAATAACCTAGAGGTGGAGCTGCTGCTTTTATCCACCTTTGAAAGATTGTTGCACCTTGTTACGTCCCCACTGAGGAAATGCAACACACATCAGTTGGAATTGGTATAATGATAATGGGTTTATTTTAAACAGGGCAAACAAAGTGGCATGCAGCCTGGAACAAACAAAAAGGCCAGAAGGGCACAGGGTGATAACTAACCAAACAAAAGGAGGACTCTAAAAAGGTAGTTGCATACAGGAAAAATAAATACTAATACACTAAATAAGGAACGAAACAAAACCTCACTTTAAAAGTGGTACAACTAACAAAAGGATTCTGTACAAAAACACAGCTAAACTAAACAGTGTTTTAGTTTTGGCAACAGTCACAAAATCCTAATCTACTCTCGACACTACTAACACACAATATCACACGGAGATGGGCACACGAGTTTAACCACAGTTAACAGATCTGTCTAAGGGGCAAGTAGCGAGAGGCGTCTGTCCACATGTCAGAGCCTCCAGAGCGAAGATTGTCCCCAGGCATTGTATTCATCTCCAGCAGGTGCGCGCCGGCTGTGCGCTGCGATTGGGCAACCGCACATCTCATTTGCATATAACAGATTAACACAGTTAAGACGAGCAGGAAGGCGACAGTCGTAACACACCTCAAAATGAGCGTAGGGTTAGGTGTGTGTGTGTGTGTGTGTGTGTGTGTGTGTGTGTGTGTGTGTGTGTGTGTGTGTGTGTGTGTGTGTGTGTGTGTGTGTGTGTGTGTGTGTGTGTGTGTGTGT
>NW_011347568.1:0-4649 GCF_000735185.1 Notothenia coriiceps
ACCAGGAAATGATGGATACACGGATCGTGTTCAAATCAATAGGCACGCAATGACTCTAAATAATAATGATCACGCCACCAAACACACATTCAGACTAAAGGAACCAGCCTGTGTGCAAAATGTAAGAAGTAGAAAGTACAGGTATTTGGGTTCAACATGTAAGAAGTAGAAAGTACAGGTATTTGGGTTCAACATGTAAGAAGTAGAAAGTACAGGTATTTGGGTTCAACATGTAAGAAGTAGAAAGTACAGGTATTTGAGTTCAACATGTAAGAAGTAGAAAGTACAGGTATTTGAGTTCAACATGTAAGAAGTAGAAAGTACAGGTATTTGTGTTCAACATGTAAGAAGTAGAAAGTACAGGTATTTGTGTTCAACATGTAAGAAGTAGAAAGTACAGGTATTTGTGTTCAACATGTAAGAAGTAGAAAGTACAGGTATTTGAGTTCAACATGTAAGAAGTAGAAAGTACAGGTATTTGTGTTCAACATGTAAGAAGTAGAAAGTACAGGTATTTGGGTTCAACATGTAAGAAGTAGAAAGTCATCAGAAATAGAAGTAGTGGAGTAAAGTACTGATACCAGAAAAATGTACTTAATTACAGTAACAAAGTATTTATACTCCACTTCTTCCCACCTCTGTCAAGAAGTAATACAACAACCAAAAAAGTTTGATCAATTAGCACCGTGGGGTAATAAAGTATGAACATTGTTTTTCTTCTCTTGGTAGGAGCGAGAGCTGCTGGGCCGGATCACGGAGCTGCAGGAGGAAGTGTCCCGGAGGAAGAATCACGTTGCCCAGCTGGACCACCAGATCCACACCCTGAACGAGAACATCAGCACCCTGACCAAAGAGCTGGAGCTCAAAGGGAAAGAGGTGCTGAAGATCCGCAGCGAGGCCAACCAGCAGATCAGGTACCACTCACAGTACCACCAGTACCACTCTCAGTACCATCAGTACCACTCTCAGTACCATCAGTACCATTCCCAGTACCATCAGTGACACTCCCAGTACAACCAGTACCACTCCCAGTACCATCAGTACCACTCTCAGTACCATCAGTACCACTCACAGTACCATCAGTACCACTCACAGTACCTCTCCCAGTACCACCAGTACCACTCTCAGTACCACCAGTACCACTCCCAGTACCATCAGTACCACTCCCAGTACCATCAGTGACACTCCCAGTACCACCAGTATCACTCCCAGTACCATCAGTACCACTCCCAGTACCATCAGTGACACTCCCAGTACCACTCACAGTACCATCAGTACCACTCTAAGTATCATCAGTACCACTCTCAGTACCTCTCCCAGTACCACCAGTACCACTCTCAGTACCATCAGTATCACTCTCAGTACCATCACTACCACTCCCAGTACCTCTCCCAGTACCACCAGTACCATCAGTACCACTCTCAGTACCATCAGTACCACTCCCAGTACCATCAGTATCACTCCCAGTAGTCAAAGTCAACTTTATAGTCAACCTTTCAGTTTGTGTGTACAGACAGAGACTGCACTGTATCGTGGAAGTGGTTCAAACTACAGCCAAAGACGCTTCTGAACATCTTAAAGATGACAAATCTTATTTTGTATTTGTCAGTAGTTCCCAAAAAGAGGATACAGATATTTTTCAGATATTTACATTTAAATGTATAAATTAACGAACGTTTTAAAATATATTTTTAATTATATTGGAATCCATTTAATTATATACATTTTTTATTTATTTTAATTAACTTTTCAATAAAAAAATGATCACAAAAAAATTCATCACATCCTTATCTTAAAAACTTTATATAATTATATATTATGTTGTAATCGGAATATGTGTTTATTAGTCCCTATTATAATGTATAGGTTTTTTTAAATTGTTGCATTGTGTAATGGGTATTATTTAAAATATTTCTATTATCTTTCTGATACATATTCTTTGCTATTCTTTCAAATACTTAAAATATTAATAATGTTGAATTTTTCAGAAGGAAATACATGAGTGGATGAGCCAGTGTGTTCACAAAGCAGTTCCTCTTAATGCACTGTAGCCTGGCAACACTGATGAATATCTCTCCCATGAATGCAGTGTAGTGGTCCTTGAGTTTCCTATTTTATGTTTTCTTTGCCTGTATTTTATGCTGTAAACACTTTAGATATGGTGCTGTTTTTATGTTCTGGCTCCACCATTAGTGCTTAGTGCTTCTGCCATTAGTCAAAAGCAAAACATGTTTTTTTCTGGTGGTAAAGTTTGATACTTTGAGTTTTGAGAACCAGCTGGTGTTTAGGTTTTTGTTTTGTTGACTCATATTCACTGATTTGGGGGTGGGAAGATTGATACCTCTCTGCTTCTGTGTTTAAAACTCGAAGTGTGTTTAGCTTAGCATTAGCTTAGCTTAGTTTAAAGACTGGATTTGGGAAAACAGATAGCCATGCTGTGCCTGAAATAAAAAAATCTGGCTACCAAAACCTCAAATTGTGTTCAAATAGAGCAGGAGGTGAATTTCAAATGTTATATAAATTCAAAAGGCATTTCAACTTAAGATAAAAATCCAATTTATCCTGAGAATTGTGGAGAGATGAGGCAACAAAGGGAATGAGACAGGTGAGTTGGTTGCTAGCTTAAAGCTAACGTCTGAACAGTAGCCTACTTCGAACAAATTATGCACCATTTGCATTTATTTCTGTCTAAACACGGGTAAAACTCACAGTTGTGTCATATTTTTTTAAGACGTACAAAAGCAAGTATGAAAAATGTACAATTTGCGGTTGTTGAGTTACATGTTATAACTATTTATTGACAAACAACTGTTAATAAATCTTGCTAGCACTCTTGGCTATAATGCTAATGTCACTTTTACACTATTGTTTGTGTATGGATTAAACAAAATAAATTATATTATTGTGCTGTATTGTGCTATTTGGCAAGAGATGTATTGATGGACAGAGCCATGCTAGCTATTTTTATGCTAGGCTAGGCTAATTAGCTCCTGGCTCCAGCTCCGTATCGAACGTACTGTGACACGAATGGTATCAATCTTCTCATTAAACTATCGGAAAGAAAGTAAATGTTTTTCCACAAAAAGATGCACATTTATTTCAAGTGTACAAGTTGAAGTAGCAAGATTAGCAACACGTTATTAGCACTGATGTTTCAGGATAGCCTTGACACCAGGTTTTCCACTCAGAAATGCTCACACTTTCTGCTGTCCCCTCATCATTTCATGTTGCATAATATCATTATTATATAGGGATGACGATAGTCTCTGCAACCTTACAGCGACATGAAAGAGACAGAAAACAGAGGCATGGCAAATCTCTCTCTCTCATTGATTAAGGGATGTGAAGGTTATTTAGGGTAAAAGCAAATTGGAATCCATAATCATGTTGCCCCCTGCGGCATGTTATGCATTTTTTAAAGCTCTGTATGGCCTATTTGGTCCAGCTCCTCATTAGCATCAATCATGGCGTTACATGTATGTTTGAAAGTTTTTTGTGTGTGTGTGTGTGTGTGTGTGTGTGTGTGTGTGTGTGTGTGTGTGTGTGTGTGTGTGTGTGCGTGTGTGCCTGTTCCCATGGTGCTTCTCTCTCTATGGTTACTGAATGCGCTGCCAGTCTTTACAGTATGTATATGCGTTCTCTCTCTTTCTCTCGTTCTGCTTTCAGGCCCGTGTGCAGCACATTTCTCCCGTTGTAGTTACATAACTCCCCGTCTGAATCCTGGTCACAGGGATAAAAATAGGCTGATAAATAAATAAATAAAGAGGGAGCAGAGAGAGATAAGATGTGCGCCCCTCGGGGAGAGTTGGCCCAGTCAGAGTGAGAGGCAGACAGACAGCGCTGTTTCTCCTTCATCCCTCACATCCCTTTCATCAGACTTTTTCTCCTCTTCATTTAATTATTCTCATCTTTTATTCCCATTTTGCATCCTCCTCCTCTCTCTTCAGCTGCTTTCCTCCCAGAGTAAAACCTTCTACTTGTTCAAATTGAATACTTTTGATAAGAAGATGAATTTATACATACTTCCTGTTTGTATCAGGTTACATTATACATTATACATACCATATTCATGTATTTTTCTTTGCCTTTATGCATGCTCTCATACATCGATCTGAAGTGTGGAGTCTTTGATTTAAAGGGGACCTATCATGCAAAATGCACTTTTTGATGTCCGCCTCCTCTTCTTTCTTTCTTTTCAAGCTAAGGACCCAAGATCCGCGTTTCTCTAACAGGGCTTCAAAAGAGGGGTTTGAGCAGTATGAGGCTTGGCTACAATGGGTGATCTGTTTGGTATTTTGAAAGAAAAACGTCACAGACATGTTTTATCTAGGTATGGCCCTACAATATATTTTTCAAATATAGCATGATAGGTCCACTTTAAAGATCGTTGTCTAATAACACCTTTAAATCAAAATTAGACTTATTTAACATTTACATTTTCGGCTGTACATTTTTGAAAATGACTAAATCGATGCTTTGTTTTGGCACCAATGTAAGCAGTGTGTGGATTTGCACGTCATTATTTTAAAACGTATTGCTATATCTCTTGGTATGGAAAGCCCTCAACAGTAATCCTGCTTTACATAATGCATACATCAGTGTTTTCCACAGAACTTGATTCTATTTGTGGGGGCTCCGCACCGCAAGCC
>NW_011347569.1:0-2001 GCF_000735185.1 Notothenia coriiceps
ATTGATTGGGGGATCTGCCTAAGGGCAGAGGGACAAACACACACACACACACACACACACACACACAACACACACACACACACACACACAAACACACATTCTCTCACACACACACACACACACACACACACACACACACACACACACACACACACACACACACACACACACACACACACACACACACACACACACACACACACACACACACACACACACACACACACACACTCCCTTTCCTTTGGTCCCAAATGGACTCAGTTAGCCAACCGTTCCTAAACTCTCAGCCTCTTGCCCCCCCCTCTGTTTCGGTATTTATTTATTTAGCTTGACCCTGTTTTCCTTTCCTGGCCTGTCCCCTTTCCTTTTTTCCTTCTTTGAGGAGGAGAACAGATAGAGAGAATCAGGATGCACAGCACTCATAAATGAACAGCTCTCCAAATATACCCCCACAGAGCATAACCACCCCCCAATGGCACAGCTGGGGGGTGACAGCAGCTGACCTGTCCCTCAGGCCAGTCTCTTACAGTCTCTGTGATTAGCAAAGATTGGAAACAGTAATCACAGTGATGACAGTTCTGTCCACTGATGAGAGAAACCTCCTCTGGAGGGAAATCAGGGATTTTAGCCTTTGCAGACCGTTTACATGCACACAAATCTATATAACACACTACCCCAAAAAGCATAATAGCAACGATTATATCGGATTTTATTGGGGAAAAGCCCAAATTACAACTGTTCGAAGTCTATTAATACCATCCAAATCAAGAAAGATATGTTTTGTAAGATATTTAGTTGAGTTGATGAAATGTTGTTAAAGGTCCCATGTCATGCTTTTCCGGTTATTACCCGTCCCCTTGTGTGTTATGAAGGTTTTTATGCATGTAAACGGTCTGCAGAGTCATGTCAATGTGAGCAAGCGACCTGCTGGCTGAGAGCCGCGTACGCGTGCTCTGGCCCCAGGCAGGATTCGCACATTGCGTGCTGGTCATAGCTCATGATATATCCTGAGCCACATGAGGGACAATTTCGGACGCAGTTGTTGCTCATGATGTTTAATGGTTCTGTGCTTCAGTAACTGCCGTGGTTTGCTGAAGAAAAGAGGGAGCAGATTGTCGTGCCTCCTTCCTATTTATACCGGAAGGAAGCCCGAGGGTGGGGCCCACCTTGCGGGTGGGCGTGGACTACAAGTGTTTCAGTGCTGCGCGGGGGCGCAGGGGATTACCCAATAGCGATAGCCTTAGAGGGCGAAGCCATATACGAAATAGAACCAGATCGCTGGATCGCGAGAAACACCGCTGTCATCAGGTTGGCAAGGGCTGTTCCATGCTCTGCTCAACCTCCCGGCGGGAGGCTGCCCCCTTCCCCAATGGACTCAGTAGTGCCCCCTGCTGCCGTGGAGCATGTGCCAGCCACGGCGGAATATTACTGCCAAAAGTCACGTGACTTTTGGCAGTAATATTCCGCCGTGAGAAGAACAAGTTTTGTAGTTGTAAAAACAAGTTTTGTACTTGTAAAAAAAATGTGTGTAGCCTACTTGTAAAACCTATGCCGAATTTGTCTCTGAAACATGATTTATTAGAAAAATGTTATGTGTTTGTTTGATAGATACGTTTTTTCTTTGCAAAACTAAATGTATTAGTTTGTAGATGGTGTTTTGTATTTGCAAACCACATTGTGTTTGTTAGTGAATCATGAGGCATTTGTAAAACCTGTTTAGTTTGTTTGTGGAGTTATGGCAGGAAATTAGCTCCATAAAGGATCTAGAACTGGTACTTAGTTTTAATGATACAGTCTGATTATTATGCTGTTTGGAGGAGGCATCACAGGTAAGAGCACTAACTAGCTCCAGTGGCGTAACAAGGTTATGATTGGCCCCGGTGCAAATATTTGTTTGGGCCCCCCCCCCCCAACTCAGCGCTGCTTGCTTTTTTTTTTCTCTCTCTCTCTCTCTCTCTCTCTCTCTCTCTCTCTCTCTCTCTCTCTCTCTCTCTCTCTCCA
>NW_011347570.1:0-3042 GCF_000735185.1 Notothenia coriiceps
GTAACGGAGGTGATCTGTGGGCCCATAGATCTCGGCCTCCGTTACGGGTAATATAGCACTAAGAACATTGCACAGGAAGCAGGGGAATATATGTAATTGATGTAACTAGTTTGTCTGTCTCTTTTTCCTGGTTTCATTCTGAAAAGTGTTCCCTTTCCCCCATGTCTGTTGCTGTTGACTGTGTGCACCTGGTGCCCTGTGTTGTCTCCTCCCCCCTCCCCCGTGTCTTGTTGTGCTGATTAGTGTGTAGGTATTTAGGCTCTGTTTCCCTGTCTGTGTTGGGTGGGAGTGTGTGTGAGATCCTGGTGGCTGCAGGCTGTGCTCAGGGAAACAACAACAGCAGGATTGAGGCTGTGTGTAATGTGTTCATGCTTTAATAAATGCCCACACCGGGTTATATTTGGGAAGTCTGCCTCTGCCTCCTTGCTTGGTCAAACTGCGTCACAAAGTATCAAAGCAAAAGTACTCATTGTGCAGACTTCTTTATTTTATCCCGTTTAAAACCTGTAAGAGCATTTTAGTATTATAGTTGGTCAATGTGGACGCAACTTAGTCACTCCAAATACTGTGTAGTTAAGCATCATATCATGTGTTTATATGTGTACAGAGTAACTGTTAATGCTAAATAAATGTATTAAAACGTAAAATATTGCCTCTTAAATGTAGAGGAGAAGAAGTATAAAGTAGCAATAAATGGAAATACTTAAGTAAAGTACAAATACCTCAAAAATGTACTTAAGTACACACTGCAGTTATGGTCTGTAGCTGTGAGTATGCATTAAACATAATGTAGTCTTTGAAATATTTCTGAACCGTGACTGGAGGGAGCAGAGTTTCTGCTGTCTCGACACATTAAAAATTAAAAGCTAATCACATACAGATGGACGTCCAATTAAAGTCCCAGCAGCCCCGGCTCAGCGCCTCCATTAAAAGTGTAATTAGGACTCTGCAGGTTATCCAGAGAACACTTTTAATCTGTAATTACATCTCAGCAGGGAGAGAGAGATCTGACGTTTCTATCAGCGACCTCTTTATACCAAATAATATATTATCATTCTGCTGTTTGGTGATGTCACAACTGATCAGCCAATAGCAAGGAGGACTCAGATCTTAAGTTAAAGTAGAAGTACTCAAAGAGAGAGGGTTTTATTTTCGGGACACATACTTATGTATAAAAGAAATCAGAAAGTGCATTTTCATGACAGGTCCCCTTTAAAGAGTTTCTGAGGTCTCACCTTGGCGTCGTGGATCCCCGACACCTCCTCGAAGGTCTTCTCTCCCACCATGACGGCGGCCAGGTTCGCCGTGTAGCTGGACAGCACCAGCAGGCAGAAGATGGCCCACAGGTTCATCAGGAATCGACTCGTCCAGCACTTCGGCGGCTTGGAGGACACGGTGCGTCCGAACAGGATGGCGTAACACAGGTTCAGCGCCGACGAGTACGAGAACACTCTGATTCTGTTCCTCCCGTGAGGCGTCATCCCGTACGGACTCTTCCACTCGTACAGCGTGAGGAACAGCGCTGTGATGTGCAGCGCCACGAAGATCCCCACCCACATGGACCAGTGCAAGGGCCACATGAAGGCCCCCATGGGTGCCGCTGTGTCTTTACTACGCACCAGGATGCCCAGGCTGGTGGAGAAGAAGGGCGAGGTGAAGTCGATGACGCGGCTACGAGCTGAGTTGATGCTAAAAGAAGTGGCGGCCATATCTGCCAAACCATTCATCAAATCGCCAACCAGCCCCGTCCAGCGACCTCCTTTCCACGCGCCGTATTTTCCATCTCCGACGACATACAAGTCAAACTGGAAGTCCAAATCCTCGGCAAGTTTCTCCAACAAGTCGATGCAGTAACCGTAGCAGCATCGTCCGAATCCAGCGGGTAAAAAGCTGCTGTTTCCTCCTGCGACCTCCCTGAAGATCCGCTCCAGAACCTCAGAGCTGTTTGTCCCCGCGTCGAGACAGAACTGACCCGCCGGACAGCTCCCCTCCTCGTCCACATCCCGCGTGAACACGAAGGGATGCTCCACCAGCGTCACCACCCGGACTCTGGTACCGGATACTGGTAACCCGGGTTTCCAGGGGGTTCTGAAGAGATACAGAGTACACACATCCTTTACTCAAGTAGAAGTACACACATCCTTTACTCAAGTAGAAGTACACACATCCTTTACTCAAGTAGAAGTACACACATCCTTTACTCAAGTAGAAGTACACACATCCTTTACTCAAGTAGAAGTACACACATCCTTTACTCAAGCAGAAGTACACACATCCTTTACTCAAGTAGAAGTACACACATCCAGTACTCAAGTAGAAGTACACACATCCTTTACTCAAGTAGAAGTACACACATCCTTTACTCAAGTAGAAGTACACACATCCTTTACTCAAGTAGAAGTACACACATCCTTTACTCAAGTAGAAGTACAGATACTCGTGTTTAAAAATACTCTGGTGAAAGTAGAAGTACTGACTAAACTTCTTTACTCAAGTCAAAGTAAAGAGGCTTTGAAATGTACTTCAGTAAAAAGTACCCATAACTAGCAGCTGTTTTAAAGAGTACCTGACCTCCCTTTATATTAATAGAACAATAATGTCATTGTTAGCTAATGATTTCCATGTTTCCATGGTGACCAACGGCAACATGACAACGTTTTCATTGGTCCCTCTTCTTTAGAGAAGACCAGGAAATGATGGATACACGGATCGTGTTCAAATCAATAGGCACGCAATGACTCTAAATAATAATGATCACGCCACCAAACACACATTCAGACTAAAGGAACCAGCCTGTTTGGAAAATGTGAGAAGTAGAAAGTAAAGGTTTAGTGTACAAAATGTAAGAAGTAGAAAGTACAGGTATTTGTGTTCAACATGTAAGAAGTAGAAAGATGTCAGAAAAATAAGTAGTGGAGTAAAGTACTGATACCAGAACAATGTACTTAAGTACAGTAACAAAGTATTTGTACTCCATTACTTCCCACCTCTGTCTTTAGTCATGCTGTAGCTTCACTATTTCTATTTTCCCTCTGTGATATC
>NW_011347571.1:0-3228 GCF_000735185.1 Notothenia coriiceps
TAGGCCAGGCTCACTTTACGCTGTGTTTCCATTACAGTTTAGTAGCTGGGGCAGTAACTATAGTAACACAATGTAGGCGGAGCCATGACGCCATGACGCCACAAAACCAAAACATCAGCCGTTAGCTGTTAGCACTCAAGCTCACAGCTCCTAATATCTGTTCAGAAACTAGACAAAAGTTAAACAAGTACAAACCACAGACTGTCTGTGTCATGGCGAATACAGTCACAGGTGTATTTATGTCTGTATAGGCCGTTGTTGTGAGTGTGGACGGTTGGAGCATATACTGCGTTAGCTTAGCCGATCTCCATTCAGAAAACACGCATTTTAAAAGGTTTTTCGCCTGCCGTCTGTCTGCAGACTTGTCAAAGCATTAATTCATGGTTTTTACTAACCGGTATCAGTATGTTGTTACTTCGGCATCATTTTGAAACGTGTATAACAATTAAATCACGGTAAAATATGTTCATTGTGTTGTAGTTGTAGCAACTCACGTCACTAGTTTAGCATATTCAGCCCGGTTGTTGGCCCGGAAAGAACCACGATTTTGGAGGGCCAGAAAAACTGTGAAAATGTAGCCCTGAGCCGGAACTAGCCCTAGTGGAAACGCAACAAAAAACGGCCGGGTTTGGCACTGCATGCGCTACGTGCTGCAGTGGAAATGCGCCATAATAGTACCAGAATAAAAGAATAGCAGGACTACTTTAAAAGTCATGTAAAAAAAGCATTAGTGCTTGTAAGTTTACATTAATAATAATAATAATAATAATAAGTCCATAACGTGTGTTTTTACCTTTAAAATGATTGTAATATTTGTCAATGTTTTGCTTTGGGGATCATTTTTTCATTTACATGTTTTTCAATCTGTAGTGATTTTGGATTTGGTAAGCATTCCCTAATGTGTGTGCTTTTGGTTATGCAAGTGTTTTGTCCTTAGGGGCCTTTGTAGTCTACGTGACGAACAGCATTTAACAGCACAGAAACTGCTTGATGCAAACTGAAAATAATCACTTTTAGTATATGCTTAATTTGGTCATAATAATTCAGTTATAACCAAGTGACAGTAAAGAGCCAATTTTTTCATGAGTAAAGTGAATGTGTACATTTGAGGTTATTAAGGGTTACCAATGGCTGCTCTCATTTGAGCCAATCCAAATAATTTGAAAAACATTATTAGCAAATGTAAGTGATATGCAGACACTAAACAATTACATTTTTCATGGTCCATTTAGGGTTCACATTTTTCTGGGCTACAAGAATTCAAGCTGAAAAGTCATTCCTAATAAGAGCAACACAGAATCATAACAAGGACATTTCTATTGGACATCATTTTATGACATGCAGGCTGGCATCATATCTCCATTGTGCGTTCTTACATTATTTCCTACTAACACATCATTCTGTATCCAGGACGACCGTCTGTCTTCTTAACAAACATTCACACTCACTGTAAGGATGATGCCAGCATCTGAGCACTAAAACAAGCTGAACGCAAGACTTTGTTCTGAGCTATCAACTGAACTTATTAGTGAGTACGATCCTCAATATACTATTTACATTTTACTGACGCTGTGCTATCTGCTAAAGGAACAGAACCACATTTATAGCCTTACTCAAGACCTCTGCCATGAAACAGAAGCTACTTTGTTTTGACATGATGTACAATCTGGCATGCCTTCATCCAGAGTCTGTTATAAATCCAGATGAGAAAGATTCTCCAGTTTGGGGTTTTAGCTTTATTTTACAGAAACTGTGTGTTCTGTGAAATTCCCAGTTACTGCAAAAGTAGCTGGCACCTGTTCCGAAAGGTGGGTGGGTCTTTATGGATATATAGTAGGAGGATATGATCGTTATCATTTTAGGCTACAGAGATTGGCCAATTGGACCTGGAAACAGAGGCTATATGGGATATTTGTGTGTGTTACTGTGTGGATTGTGCTTATCATGACACAGACTGTCTGCAGTTTCTTTTCCTTCACTCTGGATTCACTCAAGCTCATGCACTGCGAGTCAGGTTCCTTCAGGGTCCGGATTTACTTGAGCTGGGCCAGTACGTCGTTGAAGATGTTGAGGAAGAGGTGAACATGGTACTCCTTGAAAACCAGCGCTGGACGGAAACGGATCGATCGATCTCCACACCCCCCAAGGAGGATACCTGTCAACCACAGACACAATATATCCACACAGTTCAATCAGTAATCTGTCATCCACCTTCAGGTCAACGTTAGAGGTTAAAGGGTGAATTCGGGAGTGGGATGGTACTCCACTTGTTTGGAGAACGACCCCCCGCACACAGCACTACATTCACTGTTCGGAATGGGGGGGAGCCAGGGGGAGCTTGGCTCCCCTAAAGAGTGGGGAGCTCCCCTGAAGGTCGACTTCGAGATAAATAGAGGGAGCCCAAAAAAATCGTGCATATTTGTGTCTCACAGATTAGAAATGTTGAGTTTCTGTAAATAAAAGTTCTTGAAATAAATAATAGTTATTGTTCATTACAGTTTCTGACTATTTGTTTTATATTTGTGAATATGTCTGGGTGTTGCCATCTGTACTGGCGGCGCTGCATTCTTACTTACGTTGCTATGGTTATGGCGGTGATGCCAGCGCGGTATTTAAATGTTCATATTGATATTTTTTTAACTCTGGCTTTGTAATAAAAAATATGGCAAAACGAAAACAGCCAAGCGTCACAGCTTTTGGATTCACAAGCAAAGAAGCGAAGGAGTCTAAAAATGACAACGTGAACGGAACAACTTTTAGTTGGCCGGCTGTAAGTGGCGTTAGGGTCGAGTTTGACAGCTCCACACCGAGCCGAGGGAGAGGCCTGCCGATGCGGAGCCTGAAGAGGCTTCAACAACGGCCACAGCCGCCGGCATAGTGACGCCGTCTGTAGTAGTAGCAGAGTGTTTTTATAGCAATTTATCGCATCCACGCTGCTGCGCCAGTCAACAGAGCGTGCGTGTGACATATTTAGTAGCAGGATGTGCTCTGAAAAATAGGGCTCCCCGAAAGCAAATGGGTAATTCGAAAACTGACAGAGTCCCCTCTATACAAATCAAACTGTAGACGGTGTGAAAGTATTGTTTTAAATTATGGTCGGAATGTGACCTGTGAGCCTTCTGAATTACCGTGGGACAGCACATTCTAAACTAAAATGTTCAATCAATAAAGTAACATCTCATCTTATCTTAATAATATCTTCATATTAATAATAATAATAAATCATAC
>NW_011347572.1:0-2012 GCF_000735185.1 Notothenia coriiceps
GTGTGTGTGTGTGTGTGTGTGTGTGTGTGTGTGTGTGTACACGTGTGTGTCTGTATATCTGTATATCCGTCTGTCTGTCTGTCTGTCTGTCTGTCTGTCTGTCTGTCTGTCTGTCTGTCTGTCTGTCTGTCTGTCTGTCTGTCTGTCTGTCTGTCTGTCTGTCTGTCTGTCTGTCTGTCTATCTATCCGTCTGTCTGTCTGTCTGTCTGTATGTCTGTTTGTCTTTCTGTCTGTGTGTGTAGCTAGCCATCTCCAAATTGGTGGCTCTACTAATGAACATTTGAATTATTATTATTATTAACAACCGGCCGTTAGACTTGAAGTGTCGACCTGTCTTCTGTTCAGGCAGTGAAAGTCAATATAAAAACATCGTTGACATTGTTTTTATTTTTAAGCAGACCGGCTGCTCTCATACAGCTATAGCTCACAGCTCAAAACATCGCTGTCAGTTCACAAATATAGTTTTGAGGATTAAGTAATCACATATTAGTAATTTAAGTTGTCTGAAAAACGGTTATAACTTAATAACAGTTCATTCAAAAGCTGAAAATGTATATTTATTTGGCAGCAAATATAAGTTATTTGGGTAAGTAATCAAATATTGGTAATTAAAAGAGTAATTTCTAGTCTGAAAAACAGTTCATTCAAAAGTAAAAAAAACGTTCCTGTGGCAATTAAAGGTAGATTAAGCTGCCATGCCAATAACTCTTTAAAGTACCAACACATAAGCAAAGCATAGGGTGAGTACAATGAAAATATGTTCCTTTACTGTGTCTCCTCTCACCCTGCTTGAGTGTGTGAATGGTTGTAGCCATTAGTGTTTACACCTAAAGGGTTTGAGTGGGCATGTTTGAAAAGTGGAGCTTTCCAGTAGCTAGCCTTAGAGATCGAGACTGCCTCAGGTAGAGGGATTTTGCTGCCAGTGGTGACAGCCTGATCCCGTCTTAAACGCCTGTATTATACTGACAAGATTACAGCTTCACACCGCAGACACACTCACAGGGCCTCGAAAATATAAAAAATATTCTCTTTGACTCCGCCGGCGTACATGTCAATAGACGATCATTTCAAAGAAGACAAAATCATTCATCTGTATCATTCATAGATATAGCTTTTCATCTGCTCAGTGAAACCCACCTTAATTGGCATTTCTTTACCAAACAAAAGGCAGGTTGAATAAGGTCTTGGTAGCTTTGTTAACTTACGAGAAAATAAACTAGAAAATGAAATAAAAGCACAATAATGGACACACAGGAAACACGACAAACACAGCTAAAAAAACATTTATTTTTATAGATTTTTATTTATATTTCTTTAATTTTACTTGCTTTCTATTAATCCAATTATTTCCTTACTTCTTTATTCATTAATCAACGTGGCTGTTGCCATATCATATCACAACTACCAGTAATACTATTTATATAGAGAATAAACTACATTTCCTGATATTGGCCAAATGTAAATATTAAGAGAAATAATAATTAATACATATTTTAAAGTTAAGATTAATTACAAATGTTATTTCTTTTTTTATTTGCCATTGGTTGGACATGCACTATAGTGTTGTCTGTTTTGTTAACATGTATACAGAAAGGAGTTTATAACAAGCAAATAACTTGAGATATTTTTACAACTTGTACCTTTAAAATGTATTGTTGGTGTCATGATAGAAAGGCACTTTGTTTGTATGACACGGAAATAAAGAAAATCAATGAACCAACCCACCATTAAATCAATCAATCAGCCAATCAATCAATCAGACAATCAATCAGCCTACCAATCAATCATCCAATCAATCAGCAAATCAATCAGCCTACCAATCAATCAGCCAATCAATCAGCAATCAATCAGACAATCAATCAGCCAACCAATCAATCAGCCAATCAATCAGCCTACCAATCAATCAGCCAATCAGCCAATCAATCAGCCTACCAATCAATCAGCCAATCAATCAGCCTACCAATCAATCAGCCAATCAATCAGCCTACCAATCAATCAGCCAATCAGTCTGT
>NW_011347573.1:0-2598 GCF_000735185.1 Notothenia coriiceps
AGTCCAAGTACCGCAATCGCTTGAACTTGACGGCCTCAGGTGCACTGCGACTGAAACTAAGTTCTCTGCAACCCGCAGTGAAGAAACTGGCGGAGAACCACCAAGCGCAGGGCTCACACTAACCTTCCCCCCCCCCGCAATTTGGCGAAATGCAACACCTTTCCGACCTGTTAGTTCTTTAGGCCTAATGTACAGTTTTGTAGCCTACTTTTTGTTCTGCACTGGACATGTGTGAAATTGCTGCTGTTCCGTAGCAGTCTGTTTGTATTCTCTGCTCTTGTCTGAGTTTGTTTAACACTCATAAATATCATTTTTATTCACATTCACATGGCTTTCCTGCTCTCTGGTAAACTAATGATAATGATATTCCAACTGCCCAGTTAAATCAAATCTATTATTTGGCATTCAGTGACATGCTTTTTAAATGATATAACACAGAATATTAGTCAACATTAATATTCAGGGAAGAAAATAAGTCTACTTTTTTTGATGGGGGGCGGTAAGAGACCTGGATAATGGACAGGGGGGCGCTGGCCCAAAAAAGGTTGAGAACCCCTGCTCTATATAATCATATGTAAGGGATAATGTGCAGCGACGCGGTCATTATGGGGAAAAGAACACCGACAGGCTGATCAGGAGCCGACGCGAAGCGGAGAGATCTAGATCGGCGTGACTTCAAATTTGGTTCACAGATACGTGGATATTTTATACAAGTGTAAATGTATGCACAGCTCAGATTATTTTTCTGCAACTGCTCACATCAGGTTTTACAAGCGCTCCCATTTTGTACCATATCTACCTTCATAGACAAACAGACACACTTGGAGTATTAGGAGCTGGACAGTCTGATCAGCTCATTGCCTCCAGCAGCTGCTCCTGTTCTGAGTTGCCATTTCTTATTCATAACCTGCTGAACAGTAACCAGATCCACCAAAAACCCTTTATTCCTTCAGCCTCGTTCTCAGGCTGCTGCTGCTAATGCTCATATCAGAGCTTCATACACCACGGCCTTCTTCGATCTAAAGCTCTCGATTGAAGTCAATTATGTGCTGGTTATTAGGTTTTTATGAAGACAGTACATCTTTTCATGATGATATTTTGTTTGTTTTTTTAAATTGGGCTTCATTTGTATTTTCCTTTTTCTATTAAAAAAATGAAAACGTGACAATTTAGTTTGCACTGCTTATACATAATTAAATGCCTTTAACATTTGTTTATTCTATTAAAGGTGGGGTAGGTAATTTTGGAGAAACCAGCTCGAGTGCACTAGAATTTGAAAATACACAGCCGGAAAAAATCTACCACTTCCTTACAGAACCCCTCCTCCAACCAATGAGGGCACGAGATAAGTTTGTGCACAGATGGAAGACTAACAGGCAGGTAGGCCATCCAGTTATTTTAGCCGGGCCGGCTAAAATGATTGGTCGTGCTTTTTACAGTACTACGGCTTCCACAGATTTGTATGGATTTTTTGTCAAAGCACTTAATATATTCATTGCTATCGGGATGTTAAGAGCATTCCATGGAATATAACAAAAAGTGTATCTCTAGCCGGTTTCTCAAACTTACCTACCCGCCTTTAAATGTATTGGTAATAAAACATGTAAGAAAAATACTGTTATGAACTCAGACACTCAGGATATAGGACCCAATTGCACGACCCGGGAGACAGAGGTAAAGTATTTGTAAGATACTTTATATTTCCAAAAGATGAACAAAATCACTATCTAACCTCAGGATGAGATGACAAAATGAGAACAAAAGAAAATCGCTCACGTTGTGAGGAACAAAACGTTCTTGATAACAAAGAGAGCATAGACCTGACTTTGGCATGAGACAAGACGAACAGATAATGAACACTGGGAGACTGGGGAATTTAAACACACGACAACAAGACACAGGTGAAAACAATCAGGGGCGGGGCTGGTGCTGATGAGCACCTTATATATACAGTCTATGATGAGCAGAGGAGCAGTGATGCAAACACAGATATGGTGAAAAAAGAGAGAACTATTAGAAGCAGAAAAAAAACAGCGTAATATACCATCTGACAAAGGCCTGTGCTATAATGCTTCAATTAACTGGCTATTCTTTATAATATACTCAGATCAATAGGAGACAGATGTTAAGTTATAAATCAAGGGTTTTTATTATTATTTACACCAGGGGTGGGGAACCTTTTTCCTTTCAATTTTTACAACATCCTCAGAGGGCCGTACAAATGATTGAACTCAACCTCTGCTTAAAAAACCTAAAATCACAGCCCATTCATTTGGCCTTTCTTTCATGCTGTGCAAAGAAAAAGCAACCTCTTAATCCAGATATCTTACCATGACTCGCGTATGCATGCACGTGCACGGTGTGGCATGACCACCACAACAGAAAGATATGGACACATGATGTGTGCAAATGTATTTAGTATTCTATCCATGTGAACATTAAGTGGGGGGGGCATAACCTCCTCTAGGGGGGTCCGGGGGCATGCTCCCCCGGGAAGATTTTTTTTTAAATATTGAAGTTAAAAGCATCAATCTGGTGCACTTTGAGAGCAACATGAGGAGATCTACAGATGTAGCGATTCATTTCAGACAGTTTGAA
>NW_011347574.1:0-2547 GCF_000735185.1 Notothenia coriiceps
ACTTCTACTTTTACTCAAGTACAAGATCTGAGTACTTCTACTTTTACTCAAGGACAAGATCTGAGTACTTCTACTTTTACTCAAGTACAAGATCTGAGTACTTCTACTTTTACTCAAGCTGTACAAGATCTGAGTACTTCTACTTTTACTCAAGTACAAGATCTGAGTACTTCTACTTTTACTCAAGTACAAGATCTGAGTACTTCTACTTTTACTCAAGTACAAGATCTGAGTACTTCTACTTTTACTCAAGTACAAGATCTGAGTACTTCTACTTTTACTCAAGTACATGATCTGAGTACTTCTACTTTTACTCAAGTACTAGATCTGAGTACTTCTGCTTTTACTCAAGTACTAGATCTGAGTACTTCTGCTTTTACTCAAGAACAAGATCTGAGTACTTCTGCTTTTACTCAAGAACAAGATCTGAGTACTTCTGCTTTTACTCAAGAACAAGATCTGAGTACTTCTACTTTTACTCAAGAACAAGATCTGAGTACTTCTACTTTTACTCAAGTACTAGATCTGAGTACTTCTACTTTTACTCAAGAACAAGATCTGAGTACTTCTACTTTTACTCAAGTACTAGATCTGAGTACTTCTACTTTTACTCAAGAACAAGACCTGAGTACTTCTACTCAAGAACAGGATCTGAGTACATCTACTCAAGAACAAGATCTGAGTACTTCTTCCACCTCTGTTATTGATACAACCAAAAGAGACACAGAACAAACTCAGTTAAAGATTAATTCAAAACCCAAAAAGTCACATTTTTAACACAAAAATTACGTTTTTTTATTTACAACTATTTACTTTACATTTGACTAATTTGACAGAGTAATTGTAAACTGATATAAGGATGTTTTTGGTGTTCATTACTGCATGTAGGATTAGGGTCGAGTTATAACTTATTTGATCAAGCATCCTATTGGGGCTTAAGCAAGTGAACACGAAAGCATTCTCATTTATAAAACATCACAACAATTTAAAGGTTTTACAAGAAGCATCACGACAAGCTAAAAAAGAAACAAAGTATAAAAGGACATTTAAGTCCGACCCTGAAGGTTCGTTCTTCAACTACATAGTCATTTGAACAAATAAATAAATCTTAGATTATTAAGATTTGAGCGTCTACTGAATCTTTTATCTTATCTTCAGTGTTATGTGTTGTTTACACTACTCATTAAGGGATCAGAACAAAGCGTGCCGGACTGTTACTTACAGTGCTTGATGTTAACTTGAAGTGAAACCAACGTGTTTTCATTGTGATCTCACAGATCAGATACACACACCTGCCTGTTTTCAGGACTTGTGAGGACCTTGGAAGGAGTGTGTTTGTGTGGAAGTGGCTCCACCTGGTGTCCTAAACGAGTAGATGTGTGCATATCTACCTCAGCGGTTCCCAACCTTTTTCAACTCAGGGCCCACTTAAGAATCCAAACATTTTTCGCGGCCCACATTCAACCATAAACAACACGGAGGCTAAATAAAGTTCTGATTGGTCCATTCAGAACATGTGACACGTTGTTAATCCAGTAGAACACAATTCAGGACAATTTTGAGACAAAGCAGTGTTCAATATTTTAACATTTTTTGTTTTGTATAAAGTCATAGTGGACACAAAGACCTAATACCATCATTGGTGGGGTTTTTGTAACAGAATTCGTCTGTTCAGGAGTTAAAAATGTATTAAATGACATTATGAAAAACAAAATGCTTTCTCGTTAACCTCAACGCTTCTTAAAACTGTATTATCATTATAAACTCTTCTTTGGTGGGGGTCACATGGGGGTCAAAGATCATCGTTAAATGCCCCAGAACCACACATATTGGCCACTATTGAAGGGTCTTCCACTTTTACTCAAGTACAAGATCTGAGTACTTCTACTTTTACTCAAGTACAAGATCTGAGTACTTCTACTTTTACTCAAGTACAAGATCTGAGTACTTCTACTTTTACTCAAGTACTAGATCTGAGAACTTCTACTTTTACTCAAGTACAAGATCTGGGTACTTCTACTTTCACTACAATATCTGAGTACTTCTACTTTTACTCAAGTACAAGATCTGAGTACTTCTACTTTCACTCAAGTACAAGATCTGAGTACTTCTACTTTTACTCAAGTACAAGATCTGAGTACTTCTACTTTCACTCAAGTACAAGATCTGAGTACTTCTACTTTCACTCAAGTACAAGATCTGAGTACTTCTACTTTTACTTTAGTACAAGATCTGAGTACTTCTACTTTTACTCAAGTACAAGATCTGAGTACTTCTACTTTCACTACAAGATCTGAGTACTTCTACTTTTACTCAAGTACAAGATCTGAGAACTTCTACTTTTACTCAAGTACAAGATCTGAGTACTTCTACTTTTACTCAAGTACAAGATCTGAGTACTTCTACTTTTACTCAAGTACAAGATCTGAGTACTTCTACTTTCACTCAAGAACAAGATCTGAGTACTTCTACTTTTACTTTAGTACAAGATCTGAGTACTTCTACTTTTACTTTAGTACAAGATCTGAGTACTTCTACTTTTACTTT
>NW_011347575.1:0-2842 GCF_000735185.1 Notothenia coriiceps
TTCCACGTGTACACACACACACACACACACACACACACACACACACACACACACACACACACACACACACACACACACACACACACACACACACACACACACACACACACACACACACACACACACACACACACACACACACACACACACACACACACACACACCACACACCACACACCACACACACACTTAACCAAGCTATGCCCCTTGCCTTTCTTAAGGTATTAGTGTTTGATTTGTCTTTAATGACAATATTTTCCCTCCATTTCAAAAGAGCACACACACACACACACACACACACACACACACACACACACACACACACACACACACACACACACACACACACACACAGTGTCATGCAGAAATGCCACATAACTCCGCGGTGTCTGCAGTGAACGAGCACAATCGCGTTAGAGTAGGGCTGGCTTGCTTCTCTCGCGTCGCAGCCCCGACTCCATTAAAATGCACCATAGTGTCTCCTTTAGTGTTAGCGTAGCGTAGCCTAGCCCAGCACTGCACCATGTTGGGGGCAGCGAGCTGTGCTAAAAGACAGGGAACGGAGAGATGCAGGCAGTGAGAGTGACATGAATTAAATATCCGTCCGACGAGCCTCTTCCTTGTTTCACTCGTCCCTCCATCATGATGGAAAGCCCCGTGGAGCATGAAGTCAACCTTAATTGTCCTGAAGTAGCGGGCTCGATGGGCACGAGGATGGATGGATGGGAAAACAAAAAAGAACTTGTTAGGATGTCCCTGTGTGACAAGCGGTGAACAAGCTGCGAGCGCAGCGGGGGTCTCTCAGGAAAATGGCATTATTCATGTTTTTCTTGGCACACACACTTTATTTGTCTCTCTCGGCCCCCCTCTCCCTCACTCTCCAATTCTACGTAATTTACAGTGAGCACTTTGCTCTCAAAAAGGATGCCGCATCACATCCATTAACATGAAAGACAACTTAAGAGGTCTCGTCGAGCCTGACAAGAAACTGGAGTGTCCTTGTGCCTGTCAGCCGCAGACTTCTAACCCTCTTGAACTGAAGAGTACTTATAGCCCCAGCTCATGCTAAGGTACGAACTGTGTGTCCTAGTTAGCAATATGTCAATGTGACGGATACATGACTTGGAAGCTTTTTGCAAGACAATGTTTTCTTATAAAATAGGCCCCAAACGTGTCCCTTTACATTTTTGTTTCCCGCTCTCAAATTGCTGCAGTGAACGACTTTTCGGAAGGGAACTATTTTTAGTTTTCAGGTCATTTGCATCTTGTCTCAGCGCTCTCGGTTCTTTTAAGTCCAGAGTCCTTAATATGTAGTCCTTTAAGTGTCGTGTCACATCATGTAACCGATGTTGCGCTTAGCTTTTTCAGATTGTAGTGTTTCGCCTTAGAGTCCGCTGACTTAAAAAGATAGGGAGGGAAAAGAACGGGGACAACGAAAGGATGACTCAACAGCTTCCTTCTTGAAAAAGCAACGGGGAGGAAGAAAGAAGATGGGATGAGCACAAATGAGCGAGTTAAAGATAGAATAAGAAGGACAGAGAAAACCGGAGAGAGGCTTTTTAAAGAGGCAGTCTTTAATTAAGTTGATAGTGTGTGGTTATTAGCGATAAGGTTTTGCTGGGAAAAGTCAGTGCGCATCCCATTAACCCCCCCCATACCCCTGCATACTGTAATTACTGTATGTAACCTCTGCCACTGCCAACACTGCCTGACCCTCAAATCCCTCCTCCTGGAACTCAAGGTGATAAGGCTACGGCTTAAGAAAAATGCAAATGTTGAATAGGATTATAATATTGAAAATGTTTTCCCCATGGAATTGCCTTATTGACTTAAAGGTCACCTATCATGCTATTTTTAGGCAATAGCATAGGTCTCAGATATATAAAAATCATGTCTATGAAGTGTTTTGCTCAAAATACCAAACAGATCACCCATTCTAGCCATGCCTCATATCCCTCTGTTTCACTTCCTGTTTCAAAAGGGCTGATTTTGGGTATAAAGCTTCACAAAATAAAAAGGAGGGGGCTGAGCTCGTGCGGGACCCGGCAGCTACTGTCTAAACTAAATGCTGCCGTGATGAAACGCCATATCATGGATTATCAAGGATTATCTCTGAAACAGTATGGAGCTCAAAGGCTTTCTCTCTTGCCGGTTATACCACAAGGTGAGTTCCTTTTTACTTCCTGCTTCTTCACACACATGCTCTCATGTACAGGTTAGCTCTGAGTGTTAGCGATGCTAATTTAAACATGCGCCGTCCATATTACGTCCAAAACAGTCGGGCATTGTTTCTGATAGCAACGTTTCTGATAGGCCCGTGGGTCCACATTTCAGATATTACGTCATATCAGACTCAAATCTGGATCAGCTCTGTTGTAGCCCCGTTTTTAGAGATTTGGGTACGGAGGAAAAGAGAGAGGGTTTTATTTTCTGACGCTGCGTGAGTTCCTTGACACACCGGGGACACATATTTATGTATAAAAGACATCAAAAAGTGCATTTTGCATGATAGGTCCCCTTTATTTAATAACACTATTTATTTTCATAGGATTTGCGCTCCATTCATGTTTGGGCAACACCTTTTTTGGTAGTGTGTTGAACTTTATCACATATTAGTGATAGCCAAGTCAGGTAGTTTGTATTGGGATTTGTATACAACAACAATACAACAAGTAACATGCTCCATCTGTATAATAAAAGGTAATTATTCAAAATAAAAAATGCATACAAATTCTGAACCTTGACATAATCAATGAAGGGCCTCCATACGTTCTCAAACACATGCTTTCTATACCTTAATATATAGAATATCTTCTCCAATGGGAGGCCTGACAGCATCCAT
>NW_011347576.1:0-2737 GCF_000735185.1 Notothenia coriiceps
CAATAGAGGCTTTGAACACCGACCACTCTGGTTCAATGTCCCAAACCTCCACAGGAATGCCCGAAAAGATCAGCCGGAGCTGTGAGTTGAAGGCCTTCTGAACTTGGGCCTCCTCCAGACGTTCCCAGTTCACCCGAACTACACGTTTGGGCTTACCAGGTCTATCCTGAGGCTTCCCCCGCCACTCGACCCAACTCACCACCAGATGGTGATCAGTTGACAACTCCGTCCCTCTCTTTACCCGAGTGTCCAAAACATACGGCCTCAGGTCCAATGATACGATAACGAAATCGATCATGGACCTTCTGCCTAGGGTGCTCTGGTACCACGTACACTTATGAGCATCCTTATGTTCGAACATGGTGTTTGTTATGGCCAATCCATGACTAGCACAGAAGTCCAGTAACAAACCACCACTCCGGTTCAGATCAGGGGGGCCGTTCCTCCCAATCACTCCCCTCCAAGTGTCTCCATCATTGCCCACATGTGCGTTGAAGTCTCCCAGCAAGATTAAAGAGTCCCCTTCAGGAGCCCCATACAGGACTCTTTCCAGGGTCTCCAAGAAGGCCGTATACTCTGAACTGCTGTTGGGTGCATAAGCACACACAACAGTCAGAGTTTTCCCCCCCATAACCTGCAGGCGTAGGGAAGCGACCCTCTCGTCCACTGGGGTAAACTCCAACAACGAAGCACCCAACCGGGGACTTGTGAGTATCCCCACACCCGCCCGGCGCCTCACACCTTGAGCAACTCCGGAGAAGAATAGAGTCCAACCCCTATCCAAATCCATCTTTGATTGAGATATTCTTCTGCACAGTTACCAACTTGGGGCTCAGAACCACAGACAGCGTCAGCCACTATTGAGAGCGTTTACTTTATTAAATATTCCTTATTCTCATTGAAAAAATATAAATTTACATTAAAAAAAAGATCAGCAACTTACTGTTTGCTATTTTTTAGGACAAAGGGAAAAATTCCCCCTCACGTTCTTTTTTGTAAAATACACCTAACTTTAGACAGAAAATGATGATTAATCATCTTCATTAAACAGGATATTTTTGGCAAAGCCTATTTTTAACATTCTTTACGATTAATTGATTAATATACTTTGCATTCATGTGTGCAAGCATGGGCATTCACAGGTTTCTATGTTGGTATTGTTACCAAACCCACAGCTGGAAATGATGAGCAGGAATTATGTTGTAAGACATGCTGCAATGCTCAAACTCAAATACACAGAGGGCCAAAATAAAAAAAACGGTAGTCTTTGTTTCTTTGGAGATTTTTACTATTGTAAACAGGTGTGAAAAACTCAGGTATTTACACTTTATCTTAAACGTAACTGCAGACGGTGTTCTGTTTTGTGTCATACAATAATCAACACGTTTCCCACAGGCACATTCACAATGGAAGCACAGTGTACAGAGGCTGAGGCTGGGTGTCAGTGCTACTATTGTCTGATAATAAATATAACAATGACTTATACAATTCTTCACTTGGAACTTTCTTACAAGCAAATATGAAAGGTTAAAAGGTTCGGTAAACAAAGCTGTGACTCTGTGGAGTGGGCGTGGGAGAGCTCCTTTATTTTTTGCAGCTGTAGTAACATCCACTCCGTTTCCCCCTTCTCTCCCAGGGGATCTGGATGTAGGCTGACCCCTGAAGTCATCAAAAGCACAAACATGTAAACAACCTTCCCCAACATAACATTTGGCAATAACGCAAGAACTTTGTAGTACTGCTTAATATACCTTCTGATGTTTTTTGAAAGTCTGAAAGATGCATAGGTGGAAAGAGTAGCATTTTTTAGGCTACACGTGTCAGAGTGTCTGCTCTTGCTGAGAATGAAGCTTTTGCCTTTTAAGTTTAACATGCTTTTTACCAGCAGCAAATGCTATGAAAAAGTATCAGTCAAGCAGGGGGTTGGACTGTGCTCGTTAATTCCCCTGTGAAAGACCCTTACATGGAAAAATATTTCCATTGTTCGCTACTATGAGGTAGATTTGAACATTTGATTGATTGCCCATGTAGTGAGCTCCCCAAAGATACGCAGCTCCTTCCAGTGGATGGGTCTTTTCATCCTCTGTGGTATTGTGCCTAGTGTGTCTGCTTTTATTTAGGACCTAACAGTAAGTGTCAATCGCCCGGTACAGATACAGGTACAGTATTACAGATACAGAGCGGGCATCCCCCTGTTTCAATCTGTATTTAGTGTCTCTACTGTGACTTGTCTCCTCGCTTTAATGTTCAAAAAGTCCTTTATTGTTCCCATACTGCCTGTGCCACATTGTGGTTGAAACTCAAAGTACTGTTGTTTCCTTCCTGTCACAAAAAAACAGTCTTATGAACGACGCTGAAGTTGGCTTCCGATTCAGAGCTTCCGATTCGGCGCCCCAAGCCTGTTTTTCAGGTTTCAGGCTCGAAAATGACATTCCCGGAACAAATGACCATATCTTCCCTTCTAAAAGGGTTAAATTAATAATCTTTTTTCTCAAAGTAATGATAAACCTGTGAGTTGGATGTAGAAGAGTCAGAATCAATATAGATGTTTTTTTATTTTAAAGAAAATTCAGATTGAACATGGTAGAAAACTGTAAATTATAGTGTCCGTCCAAAAGATATGTTGTACTTATAATGAAAACTAACCTTGGATGATGGGTTAGTAGACTAAAAGCTTTAGGAATCCAAAGTACAACATATAATAAGTACCCTGTATCAAGATTGATGCAAAACAAGT
>NW_011347577.1:0-1903 GCF_000735185.1 Notothenia coriiceps
AGAGGAAGAGCCTTCTCCCCTAACTCAAATAACTTTGTTGCTTTAAGACAATTTCATTAGAAGTTGTCTTAACTCAATAAACATTGATGCAAACTGTTGCGTTGATTTTCTTTGTTGAGCCAAGGCATTTGTTTTTAGAGTGGAGGTGTAGTCATGGACTCTGACCTGAGTTTCAACAGTCACATTAAAACAGTTACTAAATCAGCCTACTATCACCTAAAGAACTTATCTAGGATTAAAAGACTAATGTCACAGCAGGATTTGGAAAAACTTGTCCATGCTTTTATCTTCAGTAGACTGGACTACTGTAATGGTGTCTTCACAGGTCTCACTAAAACATATATTAGAAAGCTGCAGCTGATTCAGAACGCCGCTGCTCGAGTCCTCACTAACACTAAGAAAGAGGATCACATCACTCCTGTTCTGAAGTCTTTACACTGGCTTCCTGTGTGTCAAAGAATAGATTTCAAAATACTGCTGCTGGTTTATAAAGCACTGAATGGTTTAGGCCCAAAATATATTTCTGACCTCCTGCTAAATGATGAACCATCCAGATCTCTCAGGTCTTCAGGGACTGGTCAGCTTTCTGTCCCCAGAGTCAGAACTAAACATGGAGAAGCAGCGTTCAGTTATTATGCTCTAAATATCTGGAACAAACTCCCAGAAGCCTGCGCGTCCGTTGCAACTCTGACTACTTTTAAATCCAGACTAAAGACTTTTCTTTGCCGCTGCTTTTAATTGAACTATTCATATCTTAGACTGCACTGTAACTTTTATCCATGTATTTTTTCTTTTAATGTTTATTTTATTATCTTTTCTTTTTAATGACTGATTTTAAATGCCATTTTCTTAATGTCTTTCATTTTTTGTAAATCCCTTTGAATTGCCTTGTGTTGAAAGGTGCTATACTGTATAAATAAACTTGCCTTGCCTATCTGCAACTGGACACTTTTGGAGGGAAATGAATTACCTCATCATTAAATATAATTTCCATGCATGCTTTTCTGTCTGAGAATAACTGTGAGGTGAAAAACAAAAATAAATGTGTTGTTTACACTATCAAGACTTCTGTATTTGAATCCAACATTTCAATAACAGATTTGGTAAAGCACCTTCTATCATCTGCTGAGGTTACATCGGTGTGTCTCATTATGGACTGACTTTGCTTATTTCCTTGCTGTGAGGCCACTGAGACTGCGAGTGAATAGACAGCCTAGGGCAAAGCTCTGTCAGGACACAATGGAAGACAACAAAAGGACTAATTAGCAATCAATTACCGACATGTTTCTTTCCTGCACCTTTTATCTAGTTAGAGTGTAGAGTAGGTTACCACTCAATATGTCCCATTCACACTCACACACCACCTGCTGTGTGTGTGTGCAGCAGATGTGTGTGGTTTTGGTGAATTTGGATGATTGCAGGGATGTATGTGGTAGCCCGGTGATACAGGGTTTAGTGCAAGAAAATGTCTCCCCTGTGTGAGATAAAGGTGAAAAATCTTCAATTCAATCCAATTTAGGCCTTTATAGGAAGTTGCTTTTCAGTGTGTCTTTGCTTAAGAGCGTAAAATATAGTTATCCATTAGCCTCATCTGTGAAAATCATTCCTTTGTTATCTCATTGCTTCTGTTCATTGTTGTTATTGCTTGTAGTTGATCTAAGGTTAGCCTGATGAGGAAATGCATTGCATTAAAAGAATGTTCAATCTAAGCTCTTCATAAAAACCAACATAGATAAAGTAAATTAAGTGTTAACCTAATTTGAGGCTTACTAATTTCAGCATCTCCCTTTCCACTGCTGTGACACACACACACACACACACACACACACACACACACACACACACACACACACACACTGGTTTCCATGTGCTTGTGGGATGTAATTAGATATAGATGCAACAC
>NW_011347578.1:0-4339 GCF_000735185.1 Notothenia coriiceps
ACTGTATGTGGCTCATGGTAACATCGATCAATTCTGGATTAAAAGCTTCTAATATATACAACAATGCCCCAAATGCGCGTTGTAATTTTGTCATACATCCCCACACGTGCCCGCGGCACTCCCGTAGTGCACTGGCTGCAGCCCCTCCATTCCCTGCTCTCAACAGGAACGCGCAGCGCGCAGAGCAGACAGTCAGTCACTAAATCAGACAGGCCACGGCGGGTGTGTGGTGCAACAGCACGCAGCAACACGATTAAAAGTGCCCTAGTGACGACCAAGTAAGTAACCACCAGGTAATAAATACAACGAGTGTATTGTTTAATCCCCTAAATCAGATGCCAAACTAAACTATGACTTCACTTCTTTTCTTGCATCCATCCATTTAGTCTCGTTGTGCACTTTGCAATTACGACATACAAGATGTGCCTTTAATAAATCTCACACTACTAAGGCAGCCGGCGGTTCCACCAGGGGCGTCAATCCCGGGGGAGGGGACCCCCCTAAGTCATTTAGAATAATACAAATAAATGTTAAAATAATATTTTTTTTGATAATAAATCAGTAAAATCAGGCAAAAATAAGAATTAAATAACATAACCCTGACCTAACCCTAACCCTTAAACCGAAATAAAGTAACCAAAAACCGAAAAGAAACTAACAAAATCCGCCATTATCCGGCAAATTTTCACGCACAATTTCGGAGCGCACAATTTCGGCTCTTGAGCACCTGCCCCTGTGTGTGTGTGTGTGTGTGTGTGTGTGTGTGTGTGTGTGTGTGTGTGTGTGTGTGTGTGTGTGTAAGTCCGCGTGTGTAAGTCCGCGGATTGGTCCAAACGTAACGGCTCTGCGGACGTAACGTAACGGCTCCGCGAATTGGTCAATTTGGACCAATCTGCTGAACCGTTACGTTACGTCACTATACCCGAAATACGTCACTATACCCAAGAAGTAGACAATGGAAAAAGAGAAATCCCTAACGAGGCGTTCTTGGGCAGCATAGACAGGTATTTTCTGTGTTAGAGTTTTACCCGCTACAGGGTGTACTTTGAGGGTTTGTGACTCTGCAGACCGTTGACATGCATAAAAAGCTACATAACACACAAGGGGACAGGTAATAACCGGAAAAGCATGACATGGGACCTTTAAAGGCCATTTTGAGTTGTGAAAACACTTTGAATTGTGGGTTAAAATAAATAAAAACATGCCAATTTGGGGGACATATTTAGAGGTAAAACTTCTGTGACCCTTTTCTGAAAACATATCTGAGACTTCCAAAAATGTGCAATAGCATGCATCCACACCCTGGCAACCATTCAGCCTTCTGGTCGCAGCTAAACAGTAACTATATATATATATTGTTAGATTTAAACCTGACTTATTGTTTATGTCAGGGGGAGGGTAACGCTCCAGGCACCTTGGAGATATTCATCTTATCAAATAATATATGTGACATCAGGAAAAAAGCAAACCCTTTATGATACCAGATACTGTATGATAGAAACCAGAGAGAGAACAACCTTCAGGTTTATTAAACTGCAGCTCATTCACATTCAGACTTTCTGCTACTGGGGAAAATAAACACATCAAAACTGGGCATTCTTGAAAAAGATTTTGTTGCAGATTTTTATATCTGATAAAACCTTAACTCCATATTATTAAGTATATGTCTGTCTGATGTTGGTCATACTATATATGCATCAAAATGTGTATAAATAACTGGAAGTTAGCACTTACATTATCCCACATTTTTTAGAGAAATGTATTCCGGGGAAAAACCCAACCTTTTCAAGATTACAATGATGAATTTACAATAAACTAAATCTCGGATATTTCCTGCAATTCAAGTGTTACATTAAAAGGAAAACTAATCACAAATGTATGAAAAATGTGAAGTCACAATAAAGTAAAAAAAAAAATGAATAAAGATGTATATTAGATTTCTGTGCGTGTTTGTTTTGTTGTTTTGTTTGATCTTGTTTTATTTAAACGGATGTGGTTTAGAAACTGCACTAATATGAGAGGAGAGGGGGAGACCTTTGTGCATAACTCTGCTCCTGAACCATGAAGACTGAAGGAATCCTGAGAAGCTGACTGAAGGGAGTACATCTGACAAACAGGAAGTGCAGCGATTCAATCCCCCCCAGCACGACCTGGCTCGGTTGTTTGAAGCCGGATCAGGAAATATTTATAGAGAAAACTGTTGTTACATAATCAGCTTCAAATGACTGACTCCACACACACGCACGCACGCACGCACGCACGCACACACGCACACACACACACACACACACACACACACACACTGCAGAGGAGATCCCAGTGCTATTCTTTTAGAAACCCCCCTGGTTGCCTAGCAACTGGTCTGCAGGATCGCCAAAAGAAGCCTCATCAGATCATGTACGTGTATAATATGATACACTCTAAGTGTGTGTGTGTGTGTGTGTGTGTGTGTGTGTGCGTGTGTGTGTGTGTGTGCGCAATTTGACATGCTGTATGTGTGTGTGTCTGTAATATGATGTACTGTAAGTGTCTGTGTGTGTTTTTCTGATAGTATGTCTATATCCCCATCATTTGATTATCTTCTTATTAGAATTTCATGACACATGACAGATAGCAGCGGAGGCCCGGCACTCTCTCTACATTTAATTTGCTTATAGCTAGTGAAACAGGAATTTTCCTTTTATTTATTTTAAAATACTTATTGTTCAAAACGTACCCATTAAAAAATATATATCAGTTTTTCATAGTGCTGATAGCCAAAGTCTCTGCGTTGTGTTTAATGGATAAATGATGGTGGCCGACAGGTGCAAACGCAGTACAACGGCCCAAAACACTTTGGTTTTGAGAGATGAGCTCCAGTTTCAAATGATGCAAATACATTTCAACACAAACATATTTGCCAAAACCCAACTTTATAATCACAAGACATCAACAAGCGCTCCGGGTCCAGCTTTGTGCATCACTTTTTAGTGTCCCCGTTTCCGCTGTTTCGTCAAGTTGGTGAAGACGTTTCTTCATTTGTATTTGTTTTGGCACTTTTTAGTTTTTATATCTGTATCATTTTTGAAACTGCAGCGCGTTTCTCCTGATGAAAATGTTTTGTGCCGCTGTAGTGTAGGTTGCACCTGACGGCCACCATACATATGACAATAAAGCCTTTAAATCTTGATATCTTTAAAGATCCCATGTCATGCTTTTCTGGTTATTACCCATCCCCTTGTGTGTTATGAAGGTTTTTATGCATGTGAACGGTCTGCAAAGTCACACACCCTCAAAGTACACCCTGTAGCGAGTAAAACTCTAACACAGAAAAGACCTGTTTATGCTGCCCCAGAACACCTCGTTGGAGATTTCTCTTTTTCCATTTGTTTCTTCCAGGAACCACATGACGTCATGCGGTTCCCGGAACTAAAATGGACCAATCCGCGGAACTCCTCACACACCAGGAGGGGTAGGGACCTTTAGCGTACATTTTCAACTAACAGGGAGTCCCCTGGTTGGTAATAGACGAGTTGGGATCGCGGAGAAATGCTCTCCGCAGACCCATTCTCACAGCGTTTATAAACCTTTTTCTTACTCAATATTAAGCCAGACTTATTGTTTTTACTTCGGCTGTGAGTGTTTGTGTGTGCTCAGGATGAGTTTCGCGCTGTCCCACTATATCGCCGACCCGGAAACCACACCAGTAAGCCAGCTCAGTGAGCAGCGAGCCTCGCAACGTCCCGACCAATCAGAGCACACTGGGCTCAGAGGGAGGGGGTGGGGGGGCGGAGCTCCAACAAGCCGTTTAGGACAGAGAGTGAATACCGGGGAATACACATACTTCACAGAGATGCTGTACGAGAAACCAATGTGAGTTTGGAAAATTGCACAATATAAATCTACTTTAGTAGACCTCAACAATGGAATTATGATCAGTAGAAATGGCCATGACATGGAACCTTTAAACAAATAGAACAGCTGTACAAGAGCTATCAAGGTGTTTGACAGAAAGCCATATTCATACCACCACTGTACCATCCTTGAAAAACACAATTTCTTGAGCTTTGCCCATTTTAAGTCTTTTAAAAGTATGTGCTTTTTTAATAAATGTTTACATGGACTGGCCCCCCCTCCCTTAGGGGAATTCATCCACAAAAAACACACTGGACGCTGCACTAGGTCAGAAACCAGAGGAGACTGTGAAGTCCACTGCAGACGGACCGCTTTTGGACAAAATGTCCTCTCCATTAAAGGCAGCTCATTCTGGAATAGCCTCCCAACTGAGACACGGGATTGTCCCACTCTCAATAGTTTTAAAGGTCAACTCAAAGAATGGATGAGAAACAAACAGACGTGC
>NW_011347579.1:0-3009 GCF_000735185.1 Notothenia coriiceps
ATTCTGATTTCTTCAAGTTTGTATCTTCTTGGTCGAATGCACTTATTGTAAGTCTCTTTGGATAAAAGCGTCAGCTAAATGTAATGTCATGTTGATAAGGAGAAATACTAGATTCAACCACAGTTGTGTTTATTAAGATGTAATAACATAGTGTTACACAGCATATATTGGTATCTAAGAATGTATAGGAAGAAGTGGCAGTATATGCTATATATAAAATTAAAATAGGATAACAATGTCTGTAAAATAAGGGGAATCTCCAATAAATACTTCAAAAAAATATATAAAAAAATATAATGAATGTCAGGCATTAACATTTAATGGATATTGTGTAAAATTAAACTAAGATATATTTTTACGAAAATCACAAAAATATGTAGACATTTTCTTTTTTAAATGTCCATAAAATGAGAGAACTAATTTCCAGAAAATCTGTGAAAAACGTCCAAAAATAAAATCCATAAAATAATTACATTAGATTGTGTGTGCAGGCGGATGGCGCCCTCTGGTGGCTGCAGAGCGTCATTACCACCACTGAATATGCGATATTTTTAAACATTTTATAGGCCTATTTACTCCTATCTTAAATCCTCTTACTGTGTTTAAGCATGCACTAACACACCAAATATATTTTCTTATATGTGAATAAACTCTGGAAAAATATATAGATTCAAAATGAATTGAAATGTTTTTAATTTAATATGATATTCATATTTGTTTTGAGGTTTCACTAAATTGCATTATTATTGTTTTAATTGTCTAAATGAATTTCTTTATATTCCCCCCCCCCGTGTGTGTGGGAGTGGTCTCGTGCAGGTCACGTGCTCTGAGCCTTTGTTGATTTGATTCAGTGAGAGAACAGGAGGACAAAAAAAAAAAGAAAAGTCCCGGTCCGACCCACCGACAGACCGTGAATCCTCCCCGGAGAACAGTCGCTCCTCTCCGGCTTGAATACCGCAGAATCCCCGCTGTGTGGAACCTTTCCCTGGATATTTTTCCTTGGACCTTTTTTCCCTTTCCCGGCGGTTATAGCTCGGTTTTGCGGGGCTTTCAGGGTGATGCAGCCCGGCCTGTGAGAGCCTGTTTTGGGGGGTTTTGATCCGGAGGTGTGGGGGTCGCTTTGCAGCCCCAGGCCCTGCTTCTGCTTTGTTATCCTGGGCTTCAGTTAGCATCTCCTCATCGTGTTTTCCAGGCTTTTCTTCCAGCATGAAGCCCCTCTCCTGGAGACCCCCTCACATGGGGACAATCAGGATTTAAAGCCCCCTTAATTGATATTTTTCTGCATCAACTCAATCCAGAGAACATCCTATTTTTTAGTGCATCTTATAGACCTCTATCTCCCCCTTTTTATTCCTGCCTCCCCCTCCTCCCCCATCATGGCCCCAGCCTGGTTCTCGGGATGCCTTTTGCTGCTTCTCCTCCCCGCCTCACGGAGCTCTTTTCCCCGCAGCGGAGGTGCAGAATGCGGCCCCGGGAAGGCCTCCGACTGCCCAGGTGAGACACAAAAACAACCACTTCCGATTTGCACCTGAACGCAGCACAGGTCACTTCAGGTGTGACAGATGTTCTTGGACTCAAATCTTCATTATTTACCTTTTCTGTCATCTATTATGGGATGTTAGGGTACATTAGTGTCATGAGATGTGATGGAGGCTCCTACCTGCTTTACCTGAAGATGACACAATATTTAATATGCACCTTTATTTTGAAAATCCCATTGCAAATCATCTTTTGGTTCGAATTATTTGTTTGAAAAATGTATTCTGGGTTTCATTGAATCAATAACAAACAGGCCCTTGAACACATGTTGCCTAAAGATGACACCAGCAAACATTACATATTTACTATGCACCTTTTATTTTGAAAATCCAATTGCAAATCATCGTTAGGTTTGATTCTTGTATTTGTTTGTATGAAATAATATCTTCAGTTCTATTAAATCGATTACAGACACCTACCTGAAGATAGCACTGGAAACAATCACTAGCATACATTAGCCTTTATTTTGACATTTCCACTAGGCCTTTATTTTGAAAAAATTCCCATCTGCCAATCCATGGTGAGGTTCAGATTTAAATTAACTTCAAAAGAAATAAATCATATTTTAGTTTTCTTATGTAACTTGGTGTGTGTGTGTGTGTGTGTGTGTGTGTGTGTGTGTGTGTGTGTGTGTGTGTGTGTGTGTGTGTGTGTGTGTGTGTGTGTGTGTGTGTGTGTGTGTGTGTGTGTGTGTGTGTGTGTGTGTGTGTGTGTGTGTGTGTGTGTGTGTAGTCTATATGTACATTATGTTAGAAATAAATCATATTTTAGTTTTCTTATGTAACTTGATATCAATGTGTGTGTGTGTGTGTGTGTGTGTGTGTGTGTGTGTGTGTGTGTGTGTGTGTGTGTGTGTGTGTGTGTGTGTGTGTGTGTGTGTGTGTGTGTGTAGTCTATATGTACATTATGTTATTTAAGTAAACGTCAGTAGAACAGTTATTACACATTAGTATTCAGCTCCTCTGCCATGCTTTATTGTTCTCATACTGCCTGTGCTGCAGCACCTCTTTTCACCCTCTGTCTGAAACCAGAGCCCAGTCTGCTCTGATTAGTCAACCAGCTTAGAGATGTCCCGCCCCTTAGTCTATCACTAAAATGTGTTGGAGTTTATTTCACAGTTGGTGGACTGATCTAAATCTTATGACGGAGTGTTAGGACCACACTTAGAAAAACAGAGAGATTTTGAGAATAAAGTCGTAGTTTCATAAGTGACTGGAGACAACAGCAGCGTCCTGCACTAACACGAGGACTGAGGAGCATCTTGTGAAGCAGTGCTTTAGTTTAGGTTTCTTTATTATCAGAAGTATTAGAACTTTGAAAAGGTTGTGCAAGAAACGATGTCTATTATTTCAAAGAAAGATCCAAACGGACTTGGAGCAGATCGTCTCCTTCCTGCCGGAGGACATGGTTCTGCTGGTTACCTCTACGAGCTGTTCAGAGGGGATTTGCTGTTTCACAAGAAACCAGGAG
>NW_011347580.1:0-2251 GCF_000735185.1 Notothenia coriiceps
AACCCACTCACAGCCACAACGATCATCTCTTCCATCTTTACAACTGATCAACAGCAGGACGTCAGAGGGACGCCAGAGGGAATCCCAACGCTGATTGGCTTTCGCGAGAACGCGTCACGTGAATTTGACGCTCGAGTTGAAAAAATTGAACTCTTGCGTTTGACGCGGTCCCCTTCAATCGCCTCAATTGCATGATTCGCGCCGCTTCCACCTCTTCTTGCTCGCCGTCGGAGTGAATTCGCGTCCGTCCGCGTCTCTGCATTGACTTTACATGTAATAGTGCCGCCTCCAAACATCGCATCACCTCCGGTGTGAACGCAGCATAAGATTGTAAGCACAGCCATTAAGTACACATATTCAGCACTGCAAATGACTGTTATTCAAGCATAAATGCAATATCTAGAAGTAAATATCTAATGTAATAATATAAACAAACTACATCTTGTATATTACTATATTAGTAATAGTTTAATAGAGAATAAAGCAAAAGTTGCTACCACTTTGCAGCATTTTAGCATATAGTTACTGCACTAATTGTCAAAAAGTATGAATTATTCTGGTGGCACTTAATGCAGTAGTGTTGTTGTTTTTAATCTTAAAAAAGTGTCCCCACCACCAAACACGCAGAAGCTGCTTTTAGTTCTCATGCTCCCCACAAATTGAATAAACTTCCAGAAACCCGGAGGTCTTCACCAACGCTGAGTTCTTTTTAGCACCTACCGTATTTACAATGTTGTTTTTAAACTATCTCTTTTATGCATGTTTTTAATTAATCTGCTATTCCATTATGTTTATTTATTGTGTTCCTTTATGTTGTCTTCTTATTAAGTGTTAATGATGATGTAAAGCACTTTGAATTGCCTCTGTGTCTGAAAATGTGCTATATAAATAAACTTGCCTTACCTTACCATATGACAATAAAACCTTAATGAGAATTGAATTATATGTATATAACCAGCACGGCCCATAGTAGACCCCCCGAACACAACAACACAGACTATAACACCTCTTGTTGTTAAATACCAACTAGCAATATGTGCAATATGTTCAATATATATGTATACCGTTAAAAACTGTGCAATATAAACACCTGGCTGCTAAATCCTCAGAACTATAATATCTTATTTTTGTATCTTTAGTACTTTTTTTTATGCATGCTTAGGTAAAATTAAGCAGTCTTTGTCTCTTTTCTGCCGTAACAATGTACATTTCCCCTCTGTGGGACTAATAAAGGTATTCTGATTCTGATTCTGATACTGAATTGAACAGATTACGGCTCTTATTTCGAAATTCTGGCAGGAAGCGCGCGTGTCTCGTTATCGCGTGCTTGACGCTCGGTGATGCACTCTGCGCGGTGGAAGAGAGAGAGAGAGGAGAGGACTTGCAGAAATACGGTTCGTGCTTATCCAAATGCCACCGGACACCGACAGAGGCCTCGTACCGGACGTACGGACGGTGGTAGCGGGGCCGAGAGTTACGAGACTTACCGGGAACATGGCGGCGGGAACAACAACCTGAACGGTACCGGAGCAACGATACATCAGAGGAAACGCAGGTTGGCGGCACGGTAACGGAGGAGCATCACTTAACACAGGTCAACGAATAACAGCTCAACAGTCAACACCTTAGATAAGGTAATACAGATATATAAATAACAAAGAGATAAATATGCATGTTTGTGTGTTTATCAATTCATATATCAATGCATCGACCTAGGTATCTTGCTGTAATGATCCTGATTGCATGGTGTCTGAGGATGGCCTGTGTTTAATGTCTTATTTTGCACCTATGCACTGCTGTATGTATCTTATGATATGTGTACTCTGTTACTGTGCAATACTACTCGTTATTTTGGTATACAAATATAGATTATTGTTATTTTAGAGGCATTTCCACAATTATCTGTTTTTGATTTAATAAAATTGAATTTAATACAAAAATAAAAGACTATTCCATTTATCAAAAAGGCTGATGAAGGTGGGTGTCATAAAAGAAGGAAAGGTTGCTACAGTAAATCAGTAAGGATAAGATGAATCAAGATGCAGTTTACAATGGGTTAGAGTTAAGAGATGTAAGATAATTAAACATAATCTTAAATGCAATAGGCGCTTTCACACCGGAGTACTTTTCCCAGTGTAGTTCCGATATAGTTCCGAAAATGTGCGTTCACACCAAAAAAATCCGGAACTAGAACTTAGTTCATGAGAACCTTTTCACCCCCTTTCAGTCCCTGCTAGAGAGCATGTAGTTT
>NW_011347580.1:2296-7589 GCF_000735185.1 Notothenia coriiceps
TTTTTCAAAACACTCGTGCGGTAACATAAACACCGGTAATCGTAATAATCGTAATGTAATTCGGTGGAAGTGTGGTTGTCTCTCTCTTATTGCAATACCGTTGTGTTGTTTTTTTGTATCCTCGCCATCTACTCCTCCAAGGGAAAGACGGTTGATTCCACGGATCAGAAACGTTAATCCTATAGTACCATCTATCATAGTTTGCTGTGACTTTAGCTCCGTTTGTTCTTATCTCTGTTCAGGGAACAGTCTCCGATAATCTTTCAGTAAACACTGATGAATGGTCTCGACAAGAGACACGATACTACACAAGATTTCATTTCGGTCTGACTTTTAGAAGTTTATTTAGTAACAAAAAATCATTAGTGTGTCGACAAAATCGCTGGCGAAAGAGTTATTAAAAAATCCCTTGGCCTTCTAATCTTTATCCAGGATATTACCGGATCTTTGAGGACCTAGCTCCAAGCACGAAATTCCTTCTTCAACATAAATGACGTATGAAATTTACTAACACACTTGTATCGGACTATCTGTATAAGTATTATAAAATTATTTCTCACGATTAATTACCTTTTGAGGAAATTGTCGAATTAACCTTAGCCCAGATTCTATGTGCAACTACCAAATCTTGTTCCCCAATAGTTGGGGTATTAAGTTGCTCCAGGTCAATCTCTTTTAGGGGGGTACGTTTCCAGGCCTTGTAGTTTTACAGATTGGAACGAAATACTTAATCACCAGCTATATGTAACTTCTATCGGACACTCGAAATAGTGCAGACGTACATCAGTTGTTGACTCGTCGGTTCGTTTATTCCTTTCATGTTAAAGTTTGTTGTTAGTAAATAACAGATAATTGTAACTTGTGTGTCTATATGTCATTTACTGACACCTAACACATTACAAGGAGAGCCCGACGGTTTTTATTTTATCTCTTGTATTTATTTTATCGAAAAACTTTTATACCACGTAGAATTTTTCACAACTAAAATCTATTTATGTTTATTTCACATCGTCGTCGAACCTCAAAGGTTAAAAAGAAACAGTTGGCAAAGTGAGTACTGAATTGTCAAAGTCGGGCTAATATCTTGTTATAGTCAGAAATGCGCATTTTAACGTTTGTCAAAATTTCAAAGAGAAAGAAAGGAGGAATATAACGTCAGGAGTGAGTGAAACAAAAATTTAAGTCAACGCTCTTAACTCGAACTCGAACGGGACGGTCCTCAAATTTAGACCCGACTTTACCCAGTCCCGGGCAAGAGCATGTGTGTACGTCCACGAGTAACCAATCGGAGGCATGGACGGGACCTTGCTATAAATCAAAATCAAAACAGGGACCCACCTGCTTATTATAACCCGAGACTCCGACGAAAAAAAAACGCTGCAGTCAAGACTGAACTCTTCCCTTACAAACCAGTTTGTGAAACACAAAACAGAGTATCACCCGCAAACCTGAAAATTAACTGTGGTTTTTTTTTTTTTGTGCCAGAGACTTTGTTTACTCTGTGTGACAAGGACACGAGGGTTACCGTCCTACTTGTACTACTCAGGCAGGTGAGTCCAATTTTTCGAGACAAGAGTGACAGGTGAAAGGAGAAGAACCTCTTCGCGGTACCACATTAAATAAACGAGAGGGCGGGGCGTGGTTTGCAATTTGCCCTGCCAATCAGAACTGGGGTACTTTTTGGCACTTTTTTGGTACCACCTCTCTAGCAGGCATTAAAAATGGAGGTAAAAGTACTCTTTTTGGTGTGAACGGGAAAAAGTATAAGTATAAGGCGCATTCACACCGGAGTACTTTTCCCAGTATAGTTCCGATATAGTTCCGAAAATGTGCGTTCACACCAAAAAAATCCAGAACTAGAACTTAGTTCATGAGAACCTTTTCACCCCCTTTCAGTCCCTGCTAGAGAGCAGGTAGTTTCATGGGAGAAAAAGGTTCCTATGTCTGATTGGCTGGGCAGATTGCAAACCACGCCCCGTAAAACTCCCAAAAAGTTTTGTGAAGCCGCCATTTTATTTTAATCGCATTAGCATTAATAGCATTAGCCCAGTGCACAAAAGGAAAGAGACTAACTTATGGCAACACAAAATAAAACATGGAGATTCTGGCGATTTACTCGGAAGGCTTCAGAAGCCAGTCCCCAACTCCGGGGACTTCCGGCCGGGGACTTCGGGTGGTTCGTGAAGTTGTTTGCAGCCTGCCAGTAAACCCAAAGCAGAAGAAGAAGAAGAAGTGACGTCAGCGGCTTCATTTGCCTAATCCTCCCTCAGGGACTTATTCCGGTGTGAACGCGTTCTGTTCTTTAGTTCATTAGAACTCTTTAGTTCTGATTAACTAAGTGCGGCAAATAACTTGGTGTGAAAGTGCCTATAGTCATTTGTTCTGGGAATGTCATTTTCGAGCCTCAGACCTGAAAAACAGGCTTGGGGCTTAACTGGATAAAAATTGTATCCAACAATCCAGGGGCGCCGTTTGCCTGACAGGCAAGGCAGACAACTGCTTGGGGCCCCGGACCTGAAGGGGGCCCCCAAAGAAGGTCGATTAAAAAGGTCCACAGCAACTACAACCTGAAACCCTCTTTAATTTACTGCAATGCCATGTCGGGAAACCCCCTGTAGGGGGCCCCATGCATAGCGCGCCGACAAAAGCTGCTTCATAATTTCAGCATTAGATCTCAGCACCGCTGTCTTGGGGCGCCACTGCAACCATCATACTTTCTGGTGGATATATTCAGCCTGTGTTGGGGAATAGGACTACCAAAGCATTTTCCCCTGACCCAAAGAGGGCACCAAAAATACCACAAACATGTAGCCCAAAGTGGACAGGAAAACACCAAATGTGATGCACATGCTCCGGTGGGAAGTATTAACCATAATCTGAGGGCAAGGCAAGTTTATTTATATAGCAACTTTCAACACAAGTCAATTCAAAGTGAAGCGTCATAACGATGGATTAATGTGGTTGTGGTCTACGATACATTCGAGTTTTTGATTATATGTTTGCTAGAGTCCCGAAACGACCATGTTAATGTTAGGCATGCACCATACAGTAAGTGTTAAAGGGAACTCATCATTGAAAACTGTGGCAATTTATAGAATACAATGTGAGTTTAATCGGATCATCCAAATAGGAAACATTAACATCACAATAGCTGTTGTGGCAGTTGGACAAGAACCATAGGCAATCCTGCCATTTCTCCCAGGATCCACGTCAAATGTCCCTCCTCTCTCCCCCATTTGTTATGCTTCTCTGCACTGTCATCCGTCAAAGAAAGCATGAAGTCACACACCAAATAAGGAAGACAAAAGATACTATTTTTGTGTATTTTTATCAAAAGGATTGTAAAGTGTGAGTTTGTGTGTGTCCCTCAGTCTTGAGCCGACGACTCATTGCTCTAATAGCAGACTGCTGAGGGAGTGAAGCAGCAAGAACATAGAGCTACATTCACAAACAAGGATTCTATCTGTGTTCTTCTCCTTTTGGATGGCAATTTGGCTGAATAAGATGAAATGAACAACACTTATATGAGACTGACCTGAGATAACTGACCTCAAAAGGTTAAACCAAGGTTTCACAGCAAAACTCAAGACCGCTTAGCCTGGAAAAGAGGGAAGCAGTTAGGGGTTTGGACAGAAATCAGTAAAAAAGAGTCAAAGCACTGGTTTAGCAAAGCACTGAGAGGATTTTACCAAACGTTGTCAACAGTTTGGTGAACTGCAGCTAGACCAGCTTCTCCCTCCAACCTTAAGCACTGTGCTGATCCACGGTCTCTACCATCCTGCTTCAAGAACCCAACCATCATCTGGGTCCCCAATAAACAAGGACCACAGGACTAAACAACTACAGAACTATCGCCTTAACAGTGGCGCTAGATTCATGCAGCTTGCCAGATCCAGTAATGATTGACCGACACTAAAGCTTGTTTAACTTGTTTGATCTCTCTCCTGTCCAATTCTCCCTCACTCATGTTTATGTTCGTATGGATCAAATCTAGCTAGCTCTAGATCATGATATGACCGCCATATCAAAAGACACCTGAATATAGGCAAACAGATGTGGTGCCAAAGTTTAGCATATCATTATTCCTTTGTTGCAGTGAGGAGTAAGAGTTACCCCCTTTGCGGTACTAGGTATACATCATCATATATGTTTTCATTTTAATCCCACACCCCAAATGTACTAGATGATAAATTAACCAATTTTAGGAAAAGTCATGAAGTTAAAGATGTATGGGTTTTAGTTTAAAATAGTAACATGTATTTGAAAACACGGGGTAAAAATCACTGATGGTTACTATGGGACTTGGCACCAAACAAAACAAAAAGATTACTTATAATTTGTGGTTTTTGAACATTAATTAGCAATTAACAAGAAGGGAAAGAGTTTTCAGAGATTTCAGTAACCTGTTAGAAATATCAGTGAGGAGTCTGGATAAACTATGATGTGCCTGTCAGAAGAGAGTTCATTGCAGATCAGCCCTACTTAAAGTACTCAAGACATCTATCTGCAGTCTGTTCTTAGTTTGATATATTCCATAGTCTATCTTTGTGAAGCAGACTTCAGGTTGTGACATCTTGATGACAGTTGTGCATTAAGTTGAGGTGTTCAGATATGGGAATGGATGTTTTGGGTAAGGGTTAGGGTTGTGCAGAGGAGCAGGAGCAGGAACATTGTGCAGAGGAGGAAAAACCCAGCGACGCTCTGCAAAACTACAATTTATTGTTACCAACTTTCGGACTAAAAACACTAATGATCCAAGCATATGAGAGGAATTTTATAATAATGCTATGGTGCAGTTGTAATTCCGACACACTCAGCTGGTGGCAGAATGGCTGAAGGACAATGAATACATTTAATAAGTCCCACTTGTGCTTCTGCAGGAGCTAATGAGAGTTCATGTAACTAATTTAGTGACTGTAATGCACTGACTTGCCTCTGTTTTTACACTTCAAGGGGACACACAGCGTTCTCTGTTCATTAGAGAGGAGTGGAGGACACACACACACATATCCAAACACACATTTGCAAACGTACATTTGTCCAAGGCGATACACACTGATGCACAGATGTGAATGAATATATGAAAATATTTTTCACAAGTGCGACGATGCAGAAATACCAATGCAGATGGCTTGGTAACTTAAGTGCACACACACACACACACACACACACACACACACACACACACACACACACACACACACACACACACACACACACACACACGTAACTTACTTACTACTACTATAGTATACGTACGTAACGTAACGTTAAGTTTACGTTACGGTTACGT
>NW_011347581.1:0-2226 GCF_000735185.1 Notothenia coriiceps
CTGTGTGTGTGTGTGTGTGTGTGTGTGTGTGTGTGTGTGTGTGTGTGTGTGTGTGTGTGTGTGTGTGTGTGTGTGGAGCCTCCCTAGCTTTGGTCCCTACCTCCAGCAGAGAACAGACGTCATCGCAGACTACAAGAAGAAGATCAGAAACACAGGACCTGAAGTGATAGAAACAGACATCAGACAGGTCAACTCGTCCAAAAAACCTGTCCCTGCTGTCAAGGTGTGACACACACATGCGCACGCACGCACGCACGCACACACACACACACACACACACACACACACACACACACACACACACACACACACACACACACACACACACACACACACACACACCCTCTCTCTCTCGCTTTCTCACACACACACACACACACACACACACACACACACACACACACACACTCGCTATTCATTATTGTGCTTTGTTGTGTAATAAAAGTCTTCTAACCGATTACATTTCTGTGTTTTTTGCATACTGTGTGTGTTGTAGGATGTGATAGCCAGGGCGGTGCGTCACATTGGAACATATCAGGATCTTAGCAACATGGAGCAGGTAACAGGATTTTTCCTCACATAATCTAACACAGCCTAAAGTCCACGGCAAGCGTTATGGTCATGTTTTCATGGACGTTTATACAGTCAGACTTATTTCTACTACCAGAGCAGTCACCCAAAGCTAAATCCGGGACCAAAGGTTTTGATCATTCGAAAATGAGTTTTGATCCTGAACTTTGAAAAATACAATGATGCATTAAAACTCTAAATAGTATTTGAAAAGCTTTTTCAGGCTGAATATTATTTCACATTTATTGATTTTTTTATATTTGTGTCATTCTTTTTTTCACATGAATATTTTTATGCTTTCAAACTCATTTTTTTCCGGTTTCGATTTTTATTTTTCTCATTCAGATTTTTTCACTTTCAAATCGTATTTTGTCGCCACCAGGTTTAAGGCATGCAAATTGCAGCTTGGATATTTACATTGTGTTGACACAAAGAGTAAAAAAAACTGATGTTGTTTCATATACAATAAAAGGTCACAGATAATGACTTTGAAATAATTGATCATGAAAAGCTCATAATTGTGTCCCCCGACTGTGTCCTCAGGTCCAGGCTGTGATAGATGAGGAGATGTGCATCAACTGTGGGAAGTGCTACATGACCTGCAACGACTCTGGTTACCAGGTATGTCACTCTGCCCCAGTCTCTTTACTTTTAGGAAGACTCGGTGGGGTAAAGTACATTTACTCAAGTACTGTAAGTAAGTCAAACATTGAGGTACTTTTTATTTTCACATTATGCTACTTGTTGAACTTTTTACTCCACTATTATCCTACATTATTATAGGCTGAGCTATCCAGTAGTATGTAAAGTAATTCAATTAAACCCTACCTTCACCAGGTACAAAACTGAGGTGATGAACACATGAATGCACCAATCATTTTGATAAAATAATTTTAAATTAACTGGTGTTTAAATGTACCTTTCTACATAACATATTACTTTTGGTACTTAAAGTATATTTTGATGCTAATACTTTTTACTCTTACTTAAGTATCATTTTGAATGCTGGACTTTTACTTAGCATAGTATTTTCACACTGTGATATTGCTTCTTTTAGTTAAAATGGACCCATCATGCTATATTTGACAAATATATTGTAGGGCCATACCTATATAAAACATGTCTGTGAAGTCTTTTTTTCAAAATACCAAACAGATCATGCATTTTAGGCCCCGGCCCCACGAGGACGCATACGGTAAAACGCATACGGTAAAACGCATACGGTAAAACGCATACGCAAACGCAATCGCAAAAAAGGCTTCCGTCCACACGCAATAGACACCGGAAAGTATCCGGAAAGACACAGGCGCAGTATCCGATCCGCCATTGTTGTTGGCGAAACACATCAGCAATGACGCGAGGTACGCGGAGGTGAGCAGGAGAGGTGGGGAGAGGCGGGGCTATTATCATCATTATCAGAAAATGATCGTATAGGGTGTAATAACGGAGCCGTTGGAACCCGCAGAGCGTTGCGTATGCCGTTCTATCCACCTCGGGACCCGTTATCGTTACCGTAGTCGTTTACTGCCATATTCTGGCGTCCTAGTGTGACCGAATGGTCTATATGACACAAAACTGTAACGGAAACTACCGTATGCGTCCTCGTGGGGCCGGGGCCTTAACCATGCCTCATTTCGCTCTATTTGCTCTTTTTCA
>NW_011347582.1:0-1284 GCF_000735185.1 Notothenia coriiceps
CTTGAAAAAGAGATCTATGATCTCAATGGGACCAATCTGGTTAAATAAAGGTTTGAAATGAAATTCTTCCTATTGAAGTTAAATACTATGAACGAGTAGATTATTTCCGACATTATCAGTATGTTTGATTTGAGCAAAGGACTAATAGTTATAGCAGTTGCAAATGTGCATATAATAATAATACATTTAATTTATATAGCGCTTCTCATCTGCTAAGACAAATCTCGAAGCGCTTCACAACAAAGGATACTGATAAAATTAGTTAATTAATAAAAAAGAAAAATAGTCAGAGATAGCATATCTCCTTCTAAATCACAACTTGCTCCTATGAAAACACTTTCAAAAATAACTAAATTAAATAAGAAATGCTGGTCTACAGTAAGATTTGACACAGTCACTTAACTTTATATACACTGAATTGAGTGTTAGTTTAATATTAGATTGAGTAAAGTCTACAATTAAAGAATTAAATACAGATAAGGATTATACTGGAACTCAACCTATATTAATAAAACATGAAGATAATTTACAGGTTGTGAGCAATACTACCTTTGTCAACTCTTTAAAGTTAAAATGCCTTTTGGGATCTCTAGTATTCTGTGTTTTTGGAGCTTAACTCATTAAAGTCTGGATTTTTCTACGTCTGATGCGTCAATTTCGACCATTCACTTTTTCAAACCATCAATCACATGTCAACAAACTTAATGGAACTGTAAAGTTTAATTGTTGGAGAACTCCTTTAATTACTAAATGCTCATGTTAAAGTGGACCTATCATGCTATATTTGAATAATATAGTGTAGTACCATACCTATATAAGGCATATTTATACTTTTTATTTTCCAAAATACCAAACAGATTATGCATTTTAGTCATTCCTCATTTCGCTCAATTTAACATTGTCTTTGCATGGGCTGATTCTGTGAGAACAGCACCATCTACAGGCCTGGCATATGTACTACACAGCATCTCCAGCGCTTTCGAACGGCAATGTCCGTGGCTGTCTCCTCCTGATTGGTGGAGTTGGCCCAATAGCCGTAGCGCCACCTTTAAAGGTGACCTATCATGCAAAATACACTTTAGTACGTCTTTTATACATGAATATGTGTCCCCGGTGTTCCAGGGAACTCACCAAGTGTCAGAAAACAAAACCCTCTCTATTTTCCTCCGTACCCAAATCTCTTACAAAGGGGCTGCAACGGATCTGATACAGACTGATCCAGATTTGAACACTTCTATGACGTCACAGAAGTGGCGCTACGGCTATTGGGCCAACTCCACCAAT
>NW_011347583.1:0-1420 GCF_000735185.1 Notothenia coriiceps
CAGGAGAGGACTCTTTAAAGTAGAGACACTACATACTGATATACACCTGAACATCAGCAGGAGAGGACTCTTTAAAGTAGAGACACTACATACTGATATACACCTGAACATCAGCAGGAGAGGACTTTTTAAAGTAGAGGTCCACAGGGTCGTTTTTTACCCCAGCAACATTACCATATCTAAAACGGGAGAATAAAATGATGGCAAAGTGAAAAACAAAAAGCATACGATATAAAAATAATGACACTCGGCAGAATATTTAAATTGCATAGTTTTTTTTGGCATATAAGAAGGAAAAACATAAATTAAACTCGCGTAGAAATAATGCTTTTATACAATGGGCGTTTAGCATTTCTCTGCCTCTTTACGTCACACTCACTTTCGCACCTTTGTTTTGCACATGGTGTGAGTTGCAGATGTTGCTCAGAAACATTCTTCCTGTTCCTCTTGAGTGATCATATCCTGTTTTACTGCCTTTCAAAAACCACACACTCTGCCTGGAGTGTTTGCTTCTTCTCAGCATGGCGAGTGTGGTGCAGATTGTCCTGTGGGCCTGGATTACTAAACACTCAAGGGTGTGTTCGGACTCCCTTCCAGAAAACACTTCAAACAGGTTTGTTATTCAATATTTGGAGGAACACAACAGAGCGCGGTCAACCGTCAATCCACCTGCACGTGACATGCTGTTCATGGTAGGCATCATTGGTATTTAATTATCATCTTTCTCACACGGATGACTAACTGACAGACGTGCAGTGTTTAAATGAATTCATCGACACCTCAAAGATAAAGTTAACCTCCATAAGGGTAGACAATTAAACTCTAAATCATTGGTGGAAAGTAACTAAGTTCATTTAATCAACTTCACCCGAGCATTTTCATTTTGTACTACTGTGTAATTCTACTCCACTACATTTTGGAAGCCAATTTTGTACTTTTTACTCCACTGCATTTATTCGACAGATTGATGTATAAGTTACTTTATAAATTAAGCTTTTCAAATATGATGATTTGGTATGGATTTAAGTAAAAAGGGAGACCAAGCTTGAGATAGTGATGGAGTCGTGAGAGAAGGTTGGGATGGTCGTTACTTTCCACATCTGTAAAGTAACTAAAGGTATTAAATACATGTAGTGGAGTAGAGTTACATTAAATGTAATTCTTGGCAATATCTTCCTGAGGGAGTTGCAAAGGCCTTGATGTGGTTTTATCTGTTAATCACACCTGTATATTCAATGTAATAGTCCCTTTTGTTTTACATATTGTATAGGCTATGAGTGCAAAAAAACAGCTACATGAAGGAGTTGTTGTTTATGTGTTTCCATTAGCTAATCAACAATCTATGCAAAATCATACAAAGGTATCTACAAATACTTGGTATAAGCAACATAATGCTCCCTGGTGTTGTACATGTTCATAT
>NW_011347584.1:0-2834 GCF_000735185.1 Notothenia coriiceps
TTAGTGTGTGTGTGTGTGTGTGTGTGTGTGTGTGTGTGTGTGTGTGTGTGTGTGTGTGTGTGTGTGTGTGTGTGTGTGTGTGTGTGTGTGTAGGAGCTGAACCCAATCAGACTCGAGATTGGCAGGAAGCTACTTTGAGTGATGAACAACAGACGCTGAAGATTCACTGTGTGCATACATGAAGCTGAAAGAAAGACATAGCACATGTATAGAAAGATGGACACAACACACACACACACACACACACACACACACACACACACACACACACACACACACACACGATGGTTTCATCTTATCTAATTTCTCTCTTTCCTCTCGTCTCTCAGGTGATGCTGGCTGCTTCTTATTGGTCGTTGCTGGCGCCGGCGATCGGCATGGCCGAGGATTCTGGGAAATACGGCTCGTTTGCCTTCGTCCCTGTGGCGGTGGGGTTCACACTCGGAGCGGCGTTCGTCTACTTCGCTGACCTCGCCATGCCCCTTCTGGTAGGAAACCTCTCACACACACAGTGTATTCTGCATGGAAGAGAGTGTGTGTGTGTGTTTGATGTATGCACAGGCACACAGTGACATAAAACAGACACAATAACAGGAAACAGAATTGAAGCTCACCTAAAAACTAGAGGAAATTGTCCGGGTGTCATCTCATTATTTTGAGCCAATTCAACCCAGATGGAGTGATCACCGTTGCATAATAACTAATTTATTCATTAGTAACCACATGTTTAATTAGAAGAAACATGTTCTGCATGTTCATTTCTTTCTTACTAATTGCAGACGATGAAACTTATTAATTATAAAGATCAAAACAAGCTTTTAATTAGTGAAAAATGACTTGAAACGAACGGCAGATTATGAGCTTATAATTGGATGAATTAAGAAATCCCCCCTCTCTGTTTTCTGTCAAAATGATCTCATGCTTTTCTACTTTTAACTCCAATTAGAGTTTCTCTTGAAATCCATATTTTTTCACAGATTTGATCCTGATAAGTCTAATCACATGAAACTTCCTCTGCAAATATTAGGCAATTAGAGATCCAGACACTATATGATTAACCAACATTAATAAAAAAGCTGTCACGGTGAATTATGGGTTCTTGTGTCGGATTGTCACTTTGACTTCTACACGCGTTAGAAAGACAGAAAGCTTGAGAAATGACCCGAGTTTGAAGCTTTTAACGAGCGTAGTGGTCTCGTTAATTTGTTACTTGATTGTCTTTGCGGTGTTTTTTAATTAAAAGTTGTCCAAAGAATATCATAAGCCTCCAAAATCTACCATTTTCAATTTAGCATGTGTTGTAATTAATTAAAGTTGACTCTTAGGCACTGGACTTAATTTAGTTTAATTACAGCCCTCTCATCTTCAGAATCACTGCCAATTAAGGCTGGTTTACTTTAACCAGCCTTAATTGGCGTTGGTCGGACGCACTTATTGTAAGTTGCTTTGGATAAATGTAATGTAAAAGAATACTGAACCAGTTGGACAAGGTCATTATTATTTTAGTTTTGAAGCCGAGCAGATTAGCGTTTTAACAGTCTCCTAATTTTTAAATGCTTCCATTGGTTTAATTCACAAGTTCTCCAAGTCAGTTTTTAATGACTTGTTTTTTATTTTATTTGAAAGAAAGAAGAATTTTAGGCTTTCTTTTTGAGTTTGGGAAATGGACGCAGAGACAGAAAGGGGCAGAAAGAGACAGAACATTGATAGACAGAGACAGTGATGGACGGAGAGAGACAAACATGGATGGAGGGAAGGACATAAATGGACAAGGAAGGATATCAATGGACAGAAATAGGAAGAAAGACAGAAATGGAAAGAAAGAAACAGAAATGGAGAAATGGATGTCCTCACCAAGTGGATGGAGAAAGACATAACAAGGACATAGAGGCAAAAAATGGAGTAGAACAGTGAGCGGTGGACAGTGAGAGACAGACGTGTAAATAAAGAGATGGAAATGAATAAAGAAACAAAGACAGAAATGGACAGAGGAAACAGAAATGGATCGTACAAAGATAGAAATCAAGAGAGGGAAAAACAGAAAATGGACATAGAGGCAGATAAATGGACAGAAATGGATAGACAGAGACAGTGATGGACGGAGAGGGATGGAAATGGACAGAGGAAGACAGAAATGGACAGAGGGAAAGACAGCAATTGACAGATGGAGGCAAAGAGAAAAATATAGGAAATGGACATAGAGAGAGAGAAATGGACATAGAGACAGAGAAATGGACAGGAAGAGACAGAGAAATGGACAGAGACAGAGAAATGGACATAGAGACAGAGAAATGGACATAGAGACAGAGAAATGGACAGGAAGAGACAGAGAAATGGACAGAGACAGAGAAATGGACATAGAGACAGAGAAATGGACATAGAGACAGAGAAATGGACAGGAAGAGACAGACAAATGGACATACAGACAGAGAAATGGACATACAGACAGAGAAATGGACATACAGACAGAGAAATGGACATAGAGACAGAGAAATGGACATAGAGACAGAGAAATGGACAGGAAGAGACAGAGAAATGGACATACAGACAGAGAAATGGACAGGAAGAGACAGAGAAATGGACAGAGACAGAGAAATGGACAGAGACAGAGAAATGGACATAGAGACAGAGAAACAGACAGGAAGAATCATAGAAATGAACATAGAGACAGAACATGGACATAGAGACAGAGAAATGGACAGGAAGAGACAGAGAAATGGACATAGAGACAGAACATGGACATAGAGACAGATAAATGGACAGGAACAGACAGCGATGAACTGAGACAGACGTAAATGTGATGCGGCCACTACAGTCAGAGCATCGGAGAACAG
>NW_011347585.1:0-1580 GCF_000735185.1 Notothenia coriiceps
TGAGTCCACACACACACACACACACACACACACACACACACACACACACACACACACACACACACACACACACACACACACACACACACACACGTATTAATAATACATTATTATAAAACCAAACAACATTCGGAACAAGTAAATTGATAACGTAGATTTGAATTTTTTTTATGGCTGCTTAGGTCAAGAAAAAAGTGCCATTGTGGACATCATAACTTGACAAGACAAATGTTGCATTTACTGCTGATTTCCCCGACGTCGTTCTTCTGATTTCGGGGGAAAGTTCAGGAGTTTTAAGTCTTTATTTGGAAATAGTTGAAACAACATCTTCGTTGCAAAGAAGATGTGTTGCAGGCCATGTTGCTCAGAGGTTTTAAACAACATGTGGATATCTGTTTAATAGTTGTTGTTCAGACTTAAGGGGCTGTTTTAGTTAATTTTCCTAGTCTGAAGATACATTTTTAGATTATTCCTACACCACAAAGATTGCACTACCAACATTGCTCATACTGTAGATACATTGTCTTTACTCCATCTCTTGTCTCCTCTCCCCTCAGACACCGCCTGCTCCCGAGGCTTCGCTCGTATGAAGGGCCTGGTGTGTGAAGGTAAGAACATTTAGGAGCTTAATGATTCGGTGAAGAGCCTGCAGTTTGAATCCACGCCCCTCAAATCATCTGTTTGTCCTTCTGATGCGCTCTGAAGTCCTCCCTGTAGGTTTCTGTGGAAAGTGCTCATGTCTGTTTCACCTTGTAATCCTCTAACTGTCCGGCTCCCTGCAGATATTAATGAGTGTGAGGTGTTTCCCGGAGTGTGTACAAACGGCCGCTGTGTGAACACTCAGGGCTCGTTCCGCTGCGACTGCGTCGAGGGCCTCAGCTTGGACAGCACGGGACGCACATGTGTGGGTAAGAGGACGACAACACCCAGAAATCACACTCCACATCCCCATGAAACTGATATTTCTACAGCCTGTCATGTCACTGCACTAATAGGACAAACATGAACTATCCACTGATAAATAGTCACCAAATATTTTTGATAAATGATTGTAATCCTAATGTTCATACAAATGGCAGATAATGCTGTTTCCAGACTCTCCATTATGGAGATGTCCTGCTTCACCCCCTGTTTGATATCATATTATATCATAAGAGAAATGTGTGGAGTTCTTGACTTTTGAGACATTTAAAGCCATTACTTTGGTTTTCAGAAACCAGAAGGGACATTTTTAACTATTTTCTGAAGTGAGGACTTAAAAACTATGAAAATCAGAAATTCAATTACAATAAAAAACGATTATTACAAGAGAAGATGTCCCTGTACCATTGGGAGAAAACTTGCTGCAACAATGAGTCGATCAAAGGTAAAATAATGTCTAACAGTGAGTAGATGTGTGTGAATGGCACCATGTATGGTAGCGTCTGTCTCTGTATGAATGTGTATATGGATGAATGATGCCGTATATGTAAAAGTGATTTGAGAGGTTGTAAAGTAGGGCTGCCCAATTAATCGTATTTTAATCGCAATTACGATTATGGCTTGCAACGATTACGAAAACAACGAAATAGAAATAAAAC
>NW_011347586.1:0-14488 GCF_000735185.1 Notothenia coriiceps
CTTGTACTGCCGCTCTGAGGCAGAGAGGTCAGCTTCTCTGTTTTGACACAATTCCGGACCCATTTTCGCCCAGTGGAGAAGCACCTGTTCGTCCATGTTGTTGCCCCAGAGACCTGGGTCAGTGCTGTAGGGGTCGTCTAGTTCTCCTGTATCCTCGTTTTCCCGCTTGTCTTCTCCACTCTGCTCTACGCGCGCCTGGTCCTCTCCTCCAGATGAGTGACGTATCGGGCCTCCCTCATGTATTTGTCCGGTTGCCGTTGGCTCCCCTCCACGTAGCAAGTCCTCGTCGTCCTCTCCATCTCCTCCAACAGATAACGTCCCTCCTGTCGGTTTTTCCTCTCCCGCTACTCCATCGCTATCAGAACCAGACGGCCTACTTGGCTCCGAGGCGCCGCGGCCGGCACCGCCAGCACCGCTCGCTACAGAACTAATCTGTCCTTCCTCCTCATCCTGGCCTACAGGTTTAAAATAACCTGTAAGCTTCGGCATTTTTTTTAATAGCTGCTTGTCTCGAAACTCCTTTTCCCTCAACAATTTCCTTTTCCGAGCGCCACTCTCAAACTTTTTCTTCTCCGACATTTTGGATTACTGGTCTGGGGGAAGCTCGCGAGTGTGTGTGTGTGTATACGTGTGTGTTTGTGTATGTTTGCGTTTGTGTGTACTGTGTTTGTTTCCCGGGGAAAACACTCACGAGAAACGCCTGCTGTGACGTCAAGTTACTCAGTTCTCCGCTTGTAATTATGCCGTTACAAGCTTCAAAGTTGTATTTATCATCTGAATTTGCCGAAACAAGTTTAATATTCTGAAAGCCAAGACTTTGTTTATTTGAAATCAGATAAAAACAAACTTTAACGGACCCTGCCGTGTTATCTATGATTACTATACACCTTACATTCATAATTTCAGCGGAGGGAGGGGAAGCAGCGCTGCGGAACAGCAGATTGCGAGTGAGAGCTGTCATCTTCCCTTTACAAGCTTCAAACATGTATTTATCGTGTGATTTTGGAAATAAAAGTTTCATATTCTGAAAGCCAATACTTTGTTTATTTAAAATTAAAATAAAATTTTATTGGCTCATGATAGGCCCCTGATCTCCGTAGGCCCCTGGGCTTCAGCCCAGGTCAGCCCGTGCATTAAGGCGGCCTTGCCTAGGGGCCCTGTCTTTTCTATGCCCCTCACTGAAGAGGGTGTAGGATGACAGGCAGGAGGTGTAGTCACCTTATATCAGAGGTGTGGACTCGAGTCACATGACTTGGACTCGAGTCAGACTCGAGTCACCAATTTGATGACTTGAGACTCGACTTGACAACATCACAAAACACTTGCGACTCGACTTGGACTTGAACACCAATGACTCGGGACTTGACTTGGACTTGAGCCTTCTGACTTGAGGTGACTTGATACTTTAATTCAGAGGTCTCCAACACGCCGATCGTGAGATGCCGCTCGAAGAGCAGGCTCCCGTCGGGGAGAGCAGAATCTTCAGCCGCTCCTACTCTTGCTGAGAATCCTTGCAGGCAGGGGCGGGACTTTATTTAGCTACCATGCGGCCAATCATATACACAGACACACTAGGATCATACCATTATGTGAAAGAAGGGTGGGGGGCACAGCAGGTGTAGTGGTACAGGCCAGCTGCACAGAGCGACGGAGAGACGGATTTAAATGCAAGCGCGTCGGAAAAAGTCAAGAAATTTGCGAAAACCGAAAAAAGAAGCAGCATCTGGCTGCATTTCTATGCTATTGGAGAAAGCAAAGCTGAGTGCAGGATTTGTAAAATGAAAATAACCTTCAGAGCAGGTTTTTTTTGGTAACCACTCAGGATTTATTGTCAGAGGTGGGAGAAGTTCAGATCTTGTACTTGAGTAAAAGTACCAGAGTGTAGGAATACTCGGTTACAGTAAAAAGTCCTGCATTCAAAATGTTACAAGTAAAAGTACAAAAGTATTAGCATCAAAATATACTTAAAGTACCACCTGCAGAGGGATCTAGATTCAGGTGTTCTTTTCCCCATAGAGACCGCCTCGCTGCACATTATCCCTTGCATAAAGATAGATTGTGGGTCCCTTATAACATGTTGTACACAGTGGAAATAAACATTCTGGTTACCTCAACATCAGGGATCTTATCAATTAAACTCCTTCTGAATCAAACCGTCACGGTAGCCTTACCTTACTGATCCCTCTTAAATTAGAAAAAAACACGTTACTTTACCAGCTGAGAGAAAATTGATTATTAAATTATTAATGTGACTAATAAAGAGCAGTATTGATTATTAAGTATTATTCTGTTGATAGATGTCATTAAATTTGTTGAAAAGCACATAATGACTTGTTTAAGGCTCGTTTTGTCAAAGTTTAGGACTTGGACTTGACTTGAACTTGCCCATCCTGACTTGAGACTTGAGCGCAAAGACTTGAGACTTGCAAAACAATGACTTGGTCCCACCTCTGGAAATTTGTATATAATCTATAATAATCTCCTCACAGCTCAATGCCATGACAACCACAGCGTGAACATCCATCTGTCAGTCCAGAATGTCATTCCTTCATCATTTTGAAGAAAAATTCCCTCATGATATGATATAGCCCTACTTTTAAATTCTAATTCAGATTGAAATCAACTTCCTTGTGTTTAAACACATTGTTCTTTTTTATCCATCTTTCAAGATTTTATTGACACAAAAAGCTGTTATCTGTTCCCTGTGCAAAAAAAAAATGTTCACTTGTTTTTGCTCAATATCCTGCCCCATTTTCTTCGTATTTACTTATTTTTCTTTAACCCGCTGAGGTTGACAGAAAAAAGTTTCACAACACTCCCGCGATTATCTCCGCAGCAGAGAGTTTAAGTTTCACTTTCAACTGCATGTTATAGCCTAGCACCATACCTCCATCACACATGTTTTGTACAATTTCAGGCGATTTGTCATCCATTCTAGAAAAACTGTTTTTTTGAGATTTCAAGAAGCCTGAAAAAAATGTATGGATGTCTTTTATGTACATTTATCCATGTTGGAAGCAGACTTTGATGTTTCAGGAGTTAGATAAAGATTATAGAGATGTGATGTGGCCCTCTGCCTTGTACCAGACACAAACTGCTTTGAGGAATGGCACAACTAATCTTGCTGATATAATAACACCATGACTTATTTTGGTAAATATTGTAAACAAATATTGATTTTTTCCTTTGAAATATTTAAAGTTTTCCCGTTTCAGGCGTTCCTCATAAATCTTTATCAAGATACAGGGACGGATGGGCACTAACGCATAGCCTGAGCATGAATGTACATTATAGAAGATCACTTATTAACATGTAATGTGAAACAATACCTGCGCTCATGACTCCCTGTACTCCCGTCTCCTGAATGCAGCACTCCACGTCACTCAGGTGCTGAATGTTGCCATTTGCAAACACTGGAATATTTACCGCCTTCCTGCAGCACAAACACACCAAACCTGATTTGGTATAGCTATGATAGGAGCACCAGATACACTTGCAGGATTTAAAAGGAGGTGACTTAGCTTACCGTACTGCCCTGATGTGCTCCCAGTTAGCGATCCCCGTCATGGCTCCTTTCTGGTCTTTGGTTCTGCCGTGCACTGTCAGCAGCTGGGAAAATATTTGACAAACATTTAAACAACATCTTAAGCTTCCTGAAACAGATAGCAGATTGTACAGATTCGAAAAGACAGTTGATGAATTTGTTCTGCATGAACATGGTCCCACCTGACAGCCAGCTCTTTCCAGCATCTGGGCGTAGCGGACCGTCTTCTCCATCTCCTCGAACACACGGATCTTGCAGGTAATGGGCACCGAGAGCTTTTCATTGGCTAACCTGACTGAAAAATGAGAGGAATGTTCAGAGACAGTAAAACACTTTAATAATAACTTCATAGAGTGGTGCAGTGATGACATATTTTTTGGAAGGCAAACCAGTAGTTAGCGTGACAATACTTTCCTCAAGAAAAAGCAATGGGATTTTTCCATTGGATTTCGAAATATTGCAGAAAGTAAGATCAACATTTGAATGATACTTACATGTTTTGAGGATAATCTCCACACATTAACATCTTTTTAATAATTGAAGCAGAAAGGAAATCCCCAGAACTAAAAAGCTAACGTAACGCAATAAACTAAATACATGATGGTCACATGACTTCATGTCACATTAGGCCACTTGTTAGCTTCCGATGTTTTTGTAACACATAGAAGCTTCAGGCATTCACCAGTGGGGTATTTACTGACGTAGCTTGTCGTAGAACAAAACGTGAAAATCTCTCCAGCTTGTGTTAACCTCAGACCTTATTACCGTGAATCTAACCAAAAACATGTTCAAAACACATTGAATTCAAGACAGGAGAAGCGGAAGTGGTAAAATGCCAACTAATTTCCATGTTTTTGGGACTCATTCCTGCACCACTCTATAATACACTGAATACACTGAGGTCATCCCGACAACACGTTTAAATCAGACTTACCCATCTTCTCTAGCAGCTCCCACTTATCTTGTAGGAAAGCTCCATACTGCCCTGCGAAACAAGCATCGAGGGAGGTTAGTTTTCTGCGAGGGGCTGTTCTGATCATCCACTCTTGAGGTTTTTTCTGCAGCAACTGAGAGTACCTCTCTTTGCGATCATCTGTGGGCAGCCCAGGTTCAGGTCGATGGCGTCGCAGTAGTCCTGCGCCATCAGAGCCGCCTGAATGAACACCTCTGGATCATTGGCACAAAACTGACACACAGACGAAGCAATGATAACCAATGGTAATGTCAGACAAAACGTGTTAATGGAAACTATCATAACAGAACTGGGAAGGTATAATAAAGATGGTGGTAATGTTCCATGAATCACCTGTGTGATGAGCGGTCTGTCCTCCTCACACACTTCATTGTAGAGGTTATCTCTCCTGTAGTTAGCGTCCCTAACAAACACCTGAGCGTGCAGCATGGGGGTGTAGCAGAGATGAGCGCCGTGCCTGCGACTCAGCAGCCGCCACGCCAGCTCGCTCTGGTCCACCATGGGGGCCACCACATATCGGGCTTCCTTCAGGGTCTTCCTCCAGAACTCAAAGGCCTGCAGCTTGGCCATCACAGCAGACTTCAACAGACAGGAAGAACAGAAAGTCATAAAGAGCCTGCAGGAAAGCTAACACACCAAGAAGGTCCTGCAAGAAATAAACTGTGAATAATAACATTTTAGCAACACATTAAGGTAGCTGTCAGAGCTTGGAAACCTAATAATGAATGGTGATGTATTCTGAAGTACAGCCAGTGGTGGAAGGAGTACTCAAATGTTTTAGTTGAATAAAAGTAGCAATACTTAATTGTACCCTGATACAAGTACAATTCCTACATTCAAATCTTACTCAAAATATACTTAAAGGAACAAAAGTAAAGGTATTCGTTAAACGCCAATTTAAGAATCATATTTGTGGTTTTACCAATATGCTGGATATCTCAACATATAATTTCATGTAAAAGTGTATTTAATGATTTAGTTATATTTTATATTAGCTAATAATCTTAATCTGAAAAGTAACTATTAATTAAAAAGTGTCAGATAAAAGTAGGAGTGAAAAGTTAAATACTGGCTGCCAAACTGTACTGAAGTAGAATTTTAAAGTAGCATAAACTAAAATTACTCAAGTAAAGTACAAATACCTGAAAATATTACCTAATTACAATGAGTAAATGTACTTCTTTACATTTCACCACCGAGTATAGCTTGCATTAGCATAACATTAGCTTCTTGCTGTTAAACACTCGTGATCTGTTTGAAACTGTATTATAATATTGAATAGCCCAACTAGCTAGCCTAGCTTTATTTACAGTGCCTTCCCAACATTAGCACAAACAAAGTACACACAGTACTTAATTATGTTCGTTTCGAGTGTTTCTGTGTAACACTTCATAGTTATCATTATTAGTGTTTTTATAATTAGCTGTGTCTGGGCTGTGCTGCGGTTAGCTATACGAGCTAGCAGCAGCTCATGATCGAGCTGCATGTGTTTCTCTGGCAGCGCGTGCACCGACACGCTACAGTACCACCAATAACCTGAGTAATACCCGTATGTACCTGTACTACCTATATGTCATGTACTACTTGTACTGCTAATATATGATGAGAGTTTGCCGTGTCACCTGCAGTACTGAGAGCTTTGAAGAGTATTCCAGGGTTGCGTTCCGATAATCCAAAAATCAGCTCCTAAATTCTAACCCTATCTCCTATTCCTTAACCTCTGAGTGTAACGTCACGGGGTTAAGGGATAGTGGATAGGAGAATTCAAAAGGACTTAGGAGAAGAGACTGCGGTACTTAGAGAATCCGAATGCACTTTCACTATCTGACGTATTTATAATGCGCCAGCGGACGTCATTGTGTGCGTCTGCTGCTGTGGTGAAACTATGGAAACTACAGTGTTCTATACAGCGGACTAACATGGATGTTTAATAAGAACGAGGGTACTCATCTAGAGACTCTGCACCGTGCTCTGATGCTGTTGTTTTATGCTTTATGAACGTGGACAACAGAGAAACATATTCTTCATGACCAAACTTGGAATTGAAATAAAAAAGGAAAGTGAAATTTATGCTCGTCACCTTCTCCCTCCGGTCCACATTAATACAAATGATCCCAATACTTATGATTGTATGAAAATATTTTAAAATCAATACAAATGTATTTATTATAAACGTTAGTCCTTAACACCTATCACTGTGTACATCACCATTCAAACATCTTTTAAAAGTTGAACAAACCCCACACAGCTCAGTGAAATGTTGACTTTATTTGATCATTTCAGTAAAAACTAACGTTCATATTTCTCTTTTTGATTATAATACTGATGAACGTTCAAAACAAAGCACTTTGGCAAGTTACCACATACATTTTAAAAAGCTTAATAAGCACCGTAACTTTCATGATATAATTTCTCCGTCATAATCGTTTGTTTCCGTGAACGGCCGACTGTTGTGTGACGCAAATGCTGCGGCTGCAAGGCATTGTGGGGCTGCATTTTCTCCTCTCCTTTCGGTTAGGGAGGTCCAGTGGTTCCTAAGCTAAAGGAGGTTATAAAGGAAGTTTGAAACCTCCTTTCCTTTCATTTGGAGAATTGGAACGGCACTTATCATGGCTGCCACTGACGTACTTCCGGGTCATTTCACGTGGTTAAGAAGGTTCCTAAACTAAATGGACTATTGGAACGCAACCCTGGTGCAGCACTTTCCAAATGTCTGCAACAGAGAAACACAACCGAGAAGAAACGTTCCCTTTCTATCGTTCCTACAGCTTTCCTCTTTTCATTTTGTTAGGTTCATTTGTTGCATTTCCGCCCCCAGCTGGTATGGAGTGTCTACTATGTTTCTCATTATCAATATTACCATTATTTTTTTCTTAATGGATTTGAATCATATACAGTCTATAATTTGAATGAATGAATAACATCCAATGTGGGGGCCCTTTTGTAGAACATCTATCAGATCATTGCATTGCTTTTTTCTTCCTCGTATTTATGATATAGTAGAAAATGCTACATTATAAACTACTTTAGGAGTGCTTTTCAGTTATGTCTAATCTCTCATGTTTAATTACTTTAATCTCTGTGAAATCATCGCCCTTTTTTTCCTCTTATGTCTGTTGATGCTTTGATATCTGGTTTGCTGAAACTCATTGTGAAATTAATGTTATTATTTGTGTACCCCCTTTTGCAACCCTTTCTGCAATTGTATCCACTTTGATACAAATACTATCCATTAAAGGTGTTAGTCAATCCCATGGATGTATGTCAATCCATAATTTGACTTTCTCCCTGTGGTTGTTATGCATAGTGGAAAAGACTAATTTAGACTCATTTCAAGATAGCAGTGGAAGCATGAAAAATACTTCATCACAAGTAAGAGCCCTGCCTTCTAGCGACAAGAGAATGAGTATACTGTCAGATAATCGGTTTCAAGGATTCATTTACTATTCAATCTCCAACTATGTTATGTTTTGTTTGCATGTGTTACGTAACTCCAGACATCCTCATTCACACATTTTCTTTAAAGACCTTTTAAAGAAGTGAATCACTGTATTATCAGCTTTAAATTAATGTTAACTTGAATACAGGCACCTCATTTGACACATTTATTAAAGCAGCTTATACCATGACAGGCTTGCAAATATTGCTAATTAAAGACACAGGAATCCGACTTCATTTAAGATTACATTTTACAACTTTCAGCTAACAGATGTTTTTCTTTCAGAATATTTCATTATTATTGTATTATGGATACAGAATCTGTCTTTTACAGCATCATACAGAAACCAATATGCTCAAATGAAAGTAATGTTGTAGTGTTGGACTTCTATCAGGAACATTCAGTAGGAATTTGTATTCAAACATTTTATTTATAGTTAAAGCAGCTGCTTTTATAGCTTGTCGTGAGCTTTTCTTTCACATTCTGAAATACATTGGCTGTGGCTTTGTGTCACACATACACACATACGCTGTACATTGAAATCGCAGTGAGTCACATTTAACAGACAGATCAATATAAAGCTAAGAGAGCATGATATTCAGCTAAACACATGGACTTACCTTAGATAAAATAACCTATATCATATGAAAATAAATACAATTTATATTGAATTTGAAAGTATCTCTGTTGAATGATAAAATGAAGACATGAGGTCTCTTTACTAAGATGAGTGACACTTCAAGTCCCACTCGTTATTCACCCATCACCATGGAGACTGACTCACCCACCCAGCTGCTGTGTTATATGATGTGCACCACTAATAATAGGGAACATGTTTGGCCTCCTGTACTAAAACAAGTGTATTGCATTGTGGGACAATTATGGGACAAGGTGATCCCTCCTCTATACTACACTCTGTGAGAGCTGTGTAGGCAAAACACTTCAAACACATGTTTAAACACTTCACTTAAAGACTGTGTGCTAGACTAATGGGCCGTGGTGATGAAGATAATACTTACAACCTGAGGAGGAATCATAAAGCTTCCACCAAAACAGCAACAACACTTACACTCCATACACTTAGCAACCATTAGCAACCATGAATTACTGACACAACTGAAACCACTTGTCACTTCATCATTGAGTCAGCCTTAACTGTTAAGCACAGACAGCACAGAGAGACATTTGTACTTTGATGGCGGCAACTCATTTTCAAAGCGTACATTAACCATTTTAAAGGTCACTTATTATGCAAAATCCACTTTTTCATGTCTTCTATACATCAACATGTGTCCCCTCTGTGTAAAGAGACTCTGAAAGTTTCAGGAAAAAAGATTCCCTCTCTTTTTGTCCTGATCCATTTATATAAAAACCTGTCTGAAAATGAACTGATCAGATTTTGGCCACTTTATGCTGTCTCAACGCCCCCCCCCCCTTTATCACCTGAATCTCCTCCGACAGTACCATTGTGTTCTTTGTAACCAAATATCTCTCAGAGGAGCGTGGGGAGGGGCTCCTTATTTTCATCTAAGTAACAGACAGAGAATCAGCACTTTTGAAACAGGGCTGAAACAGAGGGTATTATGGGATGCTGCAATGATCTGTTTGGTGTTTCGAGCCAAACACTTCAGAGACATGTTTTGTATATATCTGAGAACTATTATATATTGATGAAAAACAGTATAATAGGGGACCTTTAAGCAACAATGGAAAGGAGTTATTCCTCACGCGACGGAGCTGTTTTCGCTCCTTCAAAAAGCAGACATGAGAAGACCAAAACTAACAGTAATTAGTCCATCACTCAATACTTTCACAAACACACTGTTTGTATGTGGCTCTCAGCTCAAAGCCCTTTGGTACCTCCTTCAGATCTTCAAAACTATAACTTTTGTCATTTCCTAAAACAGCCAATACTGCATTGTTTTCTACATAAAACTAAGCAGTTCGACTTCTACCAAATTGTAATGCTCATCCACCTTTATTTATTGCTGACCCTATCCTGATAAGAGTACATCAGAGCCTTGCTTTGCAAGTTGGCAGTTAGCATGTCTGATAACTAGCTAAGAGAGCTGTGACTAACTCTTGCTCACAAATTGTGGCTAGCTAGTGTTATAGCTGTTAGCCTGCTAGTCTTCACTATGTCACCAAGGGTCGTTTCTACATGATGAACCAGAATGTTTAAACTTGTGTGAGATAGTTAAGGGTAGAATAGGTCCAAAGACATCAAGTCTGGCAAACTTTTCACAAAGGTTCACATATTGACGGTCACCTTTTGAACATGCATGAATCTATATCTAATATGAGGTTAGCTGCTCCACATTTGAATGTAACAGGATTCAGTAAGATACATCGATTGTTGATTTAACTGGGAAGATAGACAATACAATTATTTCTCCAGCTAAAATCTCATAAGCAACTGTATTAATCTCTTTTCATGGTATTTGCTGACACTATGAATTCAGAATATCATCAAAATCACCCATATCCTTAGTTGCTGGTTAATTAAAAATACAACTTTTGACTTTTGATAAAAATTGTATCCACAAGTCAGTGCTGCACCTTATAACATCTAGTGATGAAATATTGCTGACATAACTCTTACTATTACTATTTCATATGGCAGTGGTAGCGATAAAACAGCCATTCTCTCTGGCCTTCTACTCAGAGCGGAGCATGACACCTGGCTATTCCCTGTGTTTTTGTTTTTTATATTTCTGTTGTAAATTATTGTATTTTATTGTGATTGTAGTAAAGTGTTTTTATTACATGTACAGCACTTTGGCTCGACCAAAAATCACTTTAAATGTGCTATATAAATAAAACATGATTGGATTTGATTTGATTGACATCTGGATTAAACACTACATTTAAGGAAAGCACAACTATCTAACGGTGTTCAAAGTTCACTGTTGGGGGGTTATAAAAGAGGTATGGGTCCCCTGCATGACCAATCACAGGCTTGTCTCAGGACTGTTGGCCATGTCTCCATTTTGTGTTGGCTCTTTCAAGAACTTTTCGACTTCCTGTGAGTCCACTGTTAAACTAGCTGGCCTGATCCTCTCTTCTGTCTCTTTGTCTATTTCCTCTTTCTCCTTCAACACCTCCTTTGTCTCCTTTTCTTGCTCCTCTCTTGCTCCCTTCTCTTCTTCGTCATTGACGTCTGGACCTTTGCTGCACTCCTCTGTCACTGTGATGTTCTCAAGCTTGTCTGCTGATGCTGAGGGCTCTTTCTTGATAAACAGGAAGTTACATGTAGCCAGGACGACAGCTGCCAGGACCACCTCGCATCCTGCCAGCAGGAAGATCCACATATAGTTATGGGTGGCATCAAGAAGCCGGCCTGACAGAAAAGGAGAAGACAGATGAGAGGATTACTTAGGTTACCAAACATGGCCTAACTGTGTACTGAATAACAGGGGAGAGGAACACATGGATAAGTGCATGGATTTTGGTTTGGTCCGATATTGTTAAGCAATCGAATACTGTAGCTTGTCACTAATCTTCAGAGAGTTAGGAAGCAGACGTGGTGCCTGAAGCTAATCATTCTTCATGAAACTGAATGTATTAGGGTGTTGTTCAATGACTTGTGAATAATAACCCTCCCCAATAAAGTATTATGGTTTTGTTTCTGTCTGCGTTTACCTAAATGAGCTGAAATTAATTTGGCGAGCTTTGAGCAATCAGTGCATGGTTGACGTTCCAAGCACCCAGTGGAATCTAGGGAAGTAACAACTTGGGAGTTTACTGTTAAAATCCTTTCTTTTGGCGCCACTAGATGAGACCGTTTTGGCCTTTTAGTAGCTGATAAGAGTTCGTGTTTAATAATTTCCCTAGTTGTAACAACTATTATCTCCAGTACTAGCTGTATCTGACAATATAAAACCCCAAAAAGGCTCAACTACAAAAGCCCATCACACAAATTGCCTACTTGTTCCTGTTTTCAATGGACTCCAAAATCAGTAGTTGCAACCCGCGGTCATGTGGACAGATGCTTTATGTCATTACTAAAACTAACTATGTTTATTAAGAAAGTGCTTTTAATGTTTTTGCACCTTCATCTTGGTGTGAGCAACAGAGACACATTAAATAATACTACTTAACTTGCATGGAAAATAAAACAGGATTAGATAATATCTGACCACTAATTGTACATGTCCTGGAACAGACACTGCTAATTAAAAGATAACAATGTAATTTGCAGGTGTTTTTCAGTCTGTTGCTTGCTCTTTTTTCTAAACTTCACGATGCTGTCTTGGCCCCTTTCTATATCTCAAAGGGAAATACTTTGAATAAAGATAATGAAGGTTAGAAAACATTTATGGGTTGTAGGCTCTATGCTGACTGACCTGCAGCAGGCGGCCCCACTAGCACAGCGATGGCTTCCATAAGCAGCACCAGGCCAATGGCACTGGAGAACTTCTCTGTACCAACTATTGCCATGAGAACCTCAAACTGCAGGGCCCCCACCATGCCGTAGGAGAGGCCAAAGAAGATGCAGAAGATCACCAGCGTTGTGTAGTCGTTGGCCTGGGGAAAAATCGTGACACGAATTGTAAAGGACAATCAAAATGTAGGGTTAGCTTTGAAACCAGACTTTCCAGTTGATAACGAGTTAACCATTACCAACCTGTGATCCGATGAGGTCAGTGATTCCGTTGAAGATCATAGCAAAGCTGAAGAGGTAGACGCAACGAGGACGCACCCATTTCATTCCAGCTATCAGACCGCAAGTGGGCCGTGCAAACATGTCAATGAAGCCCAGGATGGAGAGCAGAAGCGCTGATTTGGTGTCCTCATTCCCCAGCTCCTTCGCATAGCTCACGACAAACACCGGCGGCACAAAGAGCCCCAGCACCATGATGGACGCCGCCACGGTGTAGATGACAAAGCCGCGGTCTTTGAACACAGAGAAGTCCAGCAGTTTGGCTTTGGGCTTCTTCTTCTCTGCTTCTTCTTCATTGTCCTGTTCCAGCTCCTTAGATTTGAGCGTCTTTGGAGCAACCAAAGGCCGCATCAGGGCCGCGCACACACAACAGTTAAGTAGAATGCCACCCAAGATGAGGAAGCTCCCCCTCCATCCGTACTGGTACTGGAGAACCTGGCCCAGTGGAGAGAGGCAGCACAGAGCCGCAGGGCTTCCTGCAGCCGAGAGCCCATTGGCCAGGGGACGCTTCTCACTGAAGTAGCGGTTTAGCATAATGAGCGATGGTTGGAAGTTCAGGGCTAACCCCAAACCTGCAGTAAAGGAAAAAAAGTTCCTTATATTCTTTGACCTTCTTTAGGCAAACATGCATTTAACTGTCTTGTTTTGTAGGGGATGTGTTCATATAGATGTGTCACATTCTAAAATACTTTATGTCAGCTTGAATGACTGAGTATGGTAGGTTTGTTCAGGAGAAATTTCAGCAGAGCATCAAACCTGTTATGACCCCAGTAGAGAGGTAAATGTGGATAATGCTGGTGGAGAAGGAGGCCAGGATCATTCCCAGAGAAGCGAGGATGCCTCCCACCAACATCACTGGACGACAGCCGAAGCGGTTCACCAGCACACTGCACAGAGGACCTGATGAAGAGGAATAGACTGTGTGTGTGAGCAGAAAGTATACGGGCCTGACAAATACCTAAAATGCGGCTTTCACACCAGCGCTTTTCCCTTTCTAGCTCCGAGCTAGAGCTTTTCTGGTTCAGCTCCGGTTTCCCTTTTCTGCTCCTGCTCTGTTCACACCGCCCAGAGCCCGACTGGTGCAGCCGCTGCTGCGTCATGACGTCACCGTTTACATCGCTGATTTGCTCCCCAACGGCGCTCACAACAAAAACAACAACAACGGGGGACTGCGTCGGGTCGATGATTGTGTTGCTTTTAATCACACAAAGTCAGATTAAATAAAATAACGACTTCTCCAAACTTATACTTTTCTCCAGAGTGCCGTGGTTCATTGTTTATTAATGTGTTTCAGCGGCATTTACCGACCGCTGCACTGCTGGCTGCTCTTCTACGGGAGTTTATTCTCCCGTTAGCTCCGGGTTAGCTAATACTTTAGAGCGGCCTCTCTAAAGTATTCACTGTCCGACTGTCACACAAGCAGCTGATACATATCCCCAATTCCCCTTAAGTATGTGTGTCAGTCTGAATTGACGCTGTTTGGCATCACAACGCTGTTATTAAAGTGTCTCTGGTATAAAATGGGTGATAGCATAGCAACCGAAGCTAAACTGACAACTTGCTATTGCTAACCTATTGTGGCATAAGCCGTTTTCTACAAGCACATTTTACCGGCGTATTTTTCATTATGATTCTACTTGTGATAGTCGGACATGACAACCTGTGCAGCCCATGTATTGATTCCATCCGATAGCTGCTATAATACAAAACAAAACGTCTGCCTGCTCTCCACAATGATCAATAACAGCGAACGGATGGTCAAAGTAAGGTACAAATAAACGGAATCACACGAAGCCTGGTTAGTGTTGCCTGACTTTATAAATGTGTGGTTGCCTTCCAGTCACTTTGCTCAGCACTACTGCTTGTAGG
>NW_011347587.1:0-1739 GCF_000735185.1 Notothenia coriiceps
GCTTTGTATGTCGCGGGCGGGAGATTCATGTGATTGGTTGTTGGTCGCGTTGCTCGCAAAAAATCCCCAAGCTTCAGATACGCTCACCTCAAAGATTTTTTAACGTTGCTGTGTGGACGTACCGTTACTATTAGGGGCCTGGCCGATTATCGGGGCCGATATTCCACATTTGACCGATTATCGGTATCGGCCTTTTTTATCAAATTGCCGATAAAACTTTGGCTCTGATGCGGCCCTTTCTCTGGCTGCAGTCACCACTCTCTGTACACGAGCGATGTCCCGCCCACAGCGCTATCTGATAGGCTATTACTGAAGTGTCAATCAACACTGAAGATTTTCCGGGCGGGAGCCAGCCAGAGAGGCGGGACCTTCTCAGATTACAGGCCGGTGCGAAGAACGCAGACACAGACAGAGGCATGCAGCAGCGCTGAGCGGCAGAGCCATACATGTGTTTCGAAGGTAAATCAGTTGAAAGCCGAAGTTCAATAAACATCCCAAACCCCTATGCTGAAGTTGCAAAAACACCACGATCTTATGATCCAATTCTATCAGTTTCCCAGTTACACAGGGGCGCGGGAAGTCAGTCAGAGTTGGGGGGGCTGCGAGTGGAGCCTCGCAGTTTTTCAGGTTGATAATTGAAGCTCATTAGCTAGCCAACATGTATCTAGCAAATGTTTAGCAAGATATTAGAAGTGAGGCTACTAGACTAACGTTAGGCTTACTGTAATAGCCTCACTTTTAATATTTTGCAAAACATTAGCTAGCACTAGTGTTTTACAGTTGCTAGCAGTTTATTGGGATTTTATGCTAGATAGACAGGCATTGTTTTTGATATAGCATTATTGTTAGTTAAGCATGTCAGCCTGCAGCCCCACTTTTAACTCTGTCTCTCTCTAACTCATTGCAGATCTATGGCTGCACTAAAAAAAGTTGTAAGATGTTTAAAAGTTCATTAAACATAATATATGCTTAAATGCATTTCAAAGAGGTTGTGTTTGTGTTATTCTACATTTTGACACCAAGATTTTCTGATTTTACTGCAAATGTATATCGGTTCCAAATATCGGTTATCGGTCTCCTTGATTACTAATAATCGGTATCGGCCTTGAAAAAGCCATATCGGTCGATCCCTACTAACTGACATGCCGCTCAGAGGGATTACGAGTTATTGCTAAATGCAGAGTAAACTTGTATCTGTGTTTACGGTGTTCCTTTCTATTAAGTCATGTGTAGCTTTTACAGTCCTCTGGTAGCTGTGGGCCTCTTTTGCAATTTAAATGCTCTTGTGGATTCTTAGTATTCAGTTGTCTGGAACCACTTAAAGCTCTCGCCTCCTAGGAAAAGCCTGAGTGTTTCAGAGTGTGTTTCTCAATGTCGAGGAGGCTTCCTTGGTAGCACATGTACCTCCGAGTCAGGTCCTTCAGAAGCGAGGCAAGAATCCTTCCTAGCCTCGGAAAATGAAGAATGGTGGAACAGGCTAACAGGTGTGCGTCATATGCGAGGTCCCGCCTTAAATGGATCGCGATTTCCGCCAAAGATTTGGAAATTGGTCCGTGCGCAAAGCATTGTGGGGATTTTAAGACGAAGGACTGTTCCAATGTCCAGCATATTTGGAATTCTACCGAGGCCGGCGTACTTCGTAGCGAGAAATTTGTGTAGACTCCGCGGTCTTAAAATTCCCACAATGCTTTGCGCACTGACCAATTTCCCCAAATCTGTGGCGGAAAATGTAAGGCGGG
>NW_011347588.1:0-751 GCF_000735185.1 Notothenia coriiceps
TACCCATGGATGCACAATAAGAACGGACCCATATCGTCTTACTGCCATCCCACGGAGCTGTAATAATGGATATATTGCACATGTTTGCTTAAAAAAAAAAAAAAATTATGTATTGAAGTCAATGAAGAGAGAAAACGTATCTTTCGATCCCGTTTCAATTGTGCCGTGAATTACGCATATGATGTTTGTCAATCTTAAAAAATAATTTCCATGTCAAAAAAGTCACAGTTTGTCGTAAAACTGTTGAAATATAACACTGAAAAATACGCAACTAGAAAGACTAAAAATCCAAGAGTCGCGTAAGTGATGTCACAATTGTTTTCCTCCACTAAGAGATAGCTAAGATCAGCGCCATATAGAGGTCCAGCGGAAGGGGAGGGACTTCGCCACTCTATAATGATCATATTAAAAGGTGTGCCTTGGAAATACTCATTTACATAAATGATTGCCAAATCGTTTGAGACCCACTACTTAGACTAAAGTGAACTATCTAAACACTTTCCTTTAGTCCTTTACCTCACTGAGCTGTAGGTATCAGCCTCTCAGTCTGACAGGAGAGGACTCTCCCTCCACCTCTTTAATAACAGCGCCTTATATCCGGGTGCTAGTGGAGCACGCTCGTGAACTGCGAGCGCCGGAGCCACGCAGCAGGGAAACTGTGGCCCGCATAATTTTACAACTAAAGACACAGCTACACAAAAAACGCAGCATGTGTACGGCTCATGTGTATGGCTCTGAGAATCTGCCTTGG
>NW_011347589.1:0-1669 GCF_000735185.1 Notothenia coriiceps
GATTACGCAAATGAAGCCGCGGACATCACTTCTTCTTCTGCTTTGAGTTTACTGGCAGGCCGCAAACAACTTCACGGCGTATACTGCCACCCGAAGTCCCCGGCCGTTGGGGACTGGCTTCAGTAGAAGCTGCTGGGACTCCCAGCAGCTTCTACTGAAGCCTTCCGAGTAAATCGCCAGAACGCCGACACCTCCTCATCACTCCACCGCTCCCATGTTTGTTTTTTTGTGTTGCCATAAGTTAGTCTCTCTCCGTTGGTGCGCGGGGCTAATGCTAATAATGCTAAAGCCAGCAAATACAATGGTGGCTTCCAAAAACTTTTCAGAGTTTTACGGGGCGTGGTTTGCAATTCACCCAGCCAATCAGAAATTGGTACTTTTTTCTCCCCAGGATAGTCCCACCATATAGCAGGCACTAAAAATGGGGGTAAAAGTGCTCTGAACTAAATTCTCTTTTTGGTGTGAACGCAAAATTCCAGGCACTATCGGAACTAAACGGGAAAAGTACCCCGGTGTGAAAGCGCCTATAGTGATGTCACTATATTACAGAAGTAAACAAAGGAGTCCAATGGAGGTGTTACAGGTAGGGGGGGAGTGTGTGGGAGAAAAACTCCCTTTGGAGGGAACACACAGATTTACATGCACACAAACGTAGGAAAGGGAAACTCCAAAAAGCAATAGGGCCCCTTTATCTTGGATGATATTCTCCTCACACTAAAGGGTTTTTCTTGTACGGAATAAAACCCCCTTTCCTGAGTTTTGTGGAACCCCAGTTTTGACAGAGGTTTAAACTAAAGCTTGTGTTTGAGATGTGAAGAAAAACATCCATGATGATTGTGTTGAGAAGAGATAAATGTCACTCTGCTCCTTGCGGGACCATAATTGCTTGCTACACCCCTGCTGGTGGAGCTCAGTTATTGCTGCAGACGGTAATGCTTCACAGCTGGTGCGGAAACTGTGCGCCACTCGCGAGATGCAGCCGCCAGTTGGCAACTAATGGCTTATTACAACAGCACCAGGAGACGTGACATTTGGGATGTATTGTGCCAATGAGTAAAATGCACTTTAGAGATGTCACACTAATGGGATTGTGTTTTGGCAGGCTGCTTCTGGCAGGGGTTGGGAATCTCTAGGTTTTCCAGGCCAAACTGGCTTTAAAACTCCGGCAACTGATTAGTGTAAGAGTGTCAGTGTTAGTTGTCGGCAGTCTTTTGTCTTAGTGTGACTGTTGTTGTTTTTTTCAACCACTGACTTTGTCTCTGCTTCACATCAAGGCCTATTAAAATGAGTTCTCAGTGGTTTTTTTCAGCATACATCATCAGCCTCGTCCTTATCATTGTCATAGTGACTGGCAGGACACAATGACAACAAAATCACTTCAAGGAAGAGGCACTTGACTGATTGTTAAATTCAAGTTTCATTTACTCATCCCAAGGAGTACTACTCAGCCTGTGTGAATTGTTGTATGCTATTTTCTTAAGATTTGTCATCATTTGCACTTTATACTTTTGCCCAGTGCTTTTTCCTGTTATACTTAAATGCACTTTGTCTATTTAAAGGTCACCTATTTTTTGCAAAATCGACTTTGTCATGTCTCTTCTACATCACCATGTGTCCATTTTATGATGTCATAACGATGTTTTGGCTTGTGTAACCATTAGCCAATCAG
>NW_011347590.1:0-2160 GCF_000735185.1 Notothenia coriiceps
TATTGCGGAGGTGGAAAAATGAGGTTTTTACAACTTGACGGATGTGGGGCTCGCGGGAGAGTGTGGGGTCAAATATAACGCCACGGTTGCATGCCTGGGTGGAGGGGGAATCAGGGGTGCCATCAATGGTGACTGTCAGGTTGGGGTTTTTGCTGAGGGTGGATTTGGAGCCGATGAGGAGGAGTTCAGTTTTATTGCTGTTGAGTTTGAGGAAGTTGTGTGTAAGTGTAAACTGGTGTCTTCAGTTGACACATGCCTATAGGGCATTCACTGTATTCCCTATCTAATCTAAAGTATTGGACCATACCAGAGCTTTTCATGTTTTGGCTGCTTTGCTCCATATCCCATGTACTTAACATAACTGTTGGCCAGTTTTTTTATACAATATTAAATTAATGCGATATGGAAATCAACTTCTGGGGAGACTCAAGTCCATCTATTATCAATCATTATTCTAAAAACACAACATATAAAGCATCAATGATCTGTGAAAAATAGGCTCAAACATGAGATAATATCGGTAAAGTCATTCAAGTAATTGAAATGGTGTAAATTATTTGTCTGTAGTATGGGACTTTGAGGTGGCTGCCATCCTTCTGCTTCTTCACCTGTTGCCGCCAACATCCAAGGGCAAGAAGTCACGAGTCAAGATTAGTGCAAAGGATGCTGCTGGCCGCCTGGTGAAGTTCTTAAGGGTATGTTCTTCGAAACGTTTTTAATGTATATTTCCATTTAGAAAACAAGAGATGTTTGATTGTAAAGATCTGATAGTAATTTTGAAGTGGCTTGACATGTTGCAGATTTTTTTTAAATGTTCAGACCGGGTTGGTGTTACAACACAGGAGCAGCTTTTGTCCTAATTTGAAAGTAATTGTGAAAGAAAAAATAATTTTGTCCTAATTTGAAAGTAATTGTGAAGTAAAAAATAATTGTGCTCTTCCAGTCATTTGAAGATTTTATCCTAATTCTACTCCAAATTCCAAGTTCTATTCCTTGTGATTCATTCGCTGTCTATCTCTTTCTCTCAGGTCGGGAAAAGCATTGAGACCTTCCTCAAGGACACTGGCCCTGCTCAGCCGTTTCTCCTGTGTGTTGGAGAAAGAAACGACAGCATCCAACATTTCTATATCGTCAGGGACCGAAAGGCCATTCCCTGTAAGACGCAGACTGGAGTTGCTGCCTTTGACGAGCTCTTCAAGGCACATTTTGCTTTTGCTGTGTCTTATGATGAAGCACTATGCAACTTCTACACATTCATCCAGACAACTGTGTATGGCATTGATGTTGGAAGTGTGAAGGAGAGTCCTCGAGTCAAGGAAATTAGAGCAAGACTTCTTCACAGTTCAGTTTGAAAGGCAGTCCTTTCTGACTTGAACTAATGTTCACATGTTACATTTGCAAGGTACACCCAAGCGGCAAACTCTGGGGTACAGCCGGGACGCCAATACGGAAGTGCAACACACTGCAGTTCATACATGGGCCGCTAGGGACTGACTGCAGAAAGGAGCAATTTCCATAAACCCCCATGTTAAAATGCCCAACTTTACAGCAGAAAAAAACATGTTTCTACCAATGGATGCAATAAATATTATTATCGATATAGTTAGATTCCACCTTCATGATTATGAATCTGTGAGTGAATTGTTTTCTAACACGACCCTTTTATTTATATTAGGTCTTAAAGTTTGTGCATAAATTAGGGCGTGGTCACTTTGATAGACATGTATATGTCAGCTAACAGCAACTTGTCCACTCTGCTAGGCCACAACCATAGAGGCTACAACGTTAGTTAGTCATAGTACTGTACTTGACCCTTTACCTTTAGCCGTGTTCGTGGTGATTGTGCCTTTTAGGGAATAGTGTTACAAATACCAGACAATTAAAATGTCGTGCTGTGCGCTTGAATGTACTAACAGAACTTCCAAGAAGTCTAAAATGATAATATTATACATGTTAATCCCATTCGCAGGTGTTTGTGTGCTTGGTAGCTTAGCTTAATACTTATTAGCCAGCTAAGGACATAACCCTTTATACATACATATACATTTTAGTTTATGATTCAGCCTTGGGTAAGACTTTTATAGTCTATGGCTATGACGCCCATAATGCTAAATGGGAGCAAATGTTAATAGGGGACCGAATTATCCCAGTTGTGGCCGC
>NW_011347591.1:0-28359 GCF_000735185.1 Notothenia coriiceps
CGTCGTTCGTTCGTTACGTACGTACGTACGACGTCGTACGTTACGTTACGTACGTACGTACGTACGTACGTACGTACGTACGTACGTACGTACGTACGTACGTACGTACGACGTTACGTACGTACGTACGTACGTACGTACGTACGTAGTACGTAGTACGTACGTACGTACGTACGTACGTACGACGTACGTACGACGACACGACACACACACACACACACACACACACACACACACACACACACACACACACACACACACACACACACACACACACACACACACACACACACACACACACACACACACACACACACACACACACACACACACAGACAGAGCAATGCGGACTCAGTATAAATGAAGGAAGGTTACAGGGAGCTGAGTTTGCTTTCTCTCTTCCATGATCCCGCATTATCTCTTCCAGTGCTATTCAATCCTCCCTCTCTATTTACTCTTCCTTTACTTTACTTTTGTCCCCCAGCAATAACTTAAAACCTGTGACAAATCCCTCCAACTTCTTTATGTTGAAGTTCTGTACAGTTTGTATGACAATTAGCCATACACTTCCATTACTGTGTTTTTGTGCTTACTTAAAAATCTTCCCAAGATAATTTTGATCATCATCAAATGCATCGCAATATTCCAAAGTCTATGTTTGTGCCTCCTTAACAGTTTGATTTCATTATTTAAATGTTTTATATCGAAAAAGGCAATAAACTGGATGTTATGCGACAAACTATTTTACGCAATGTTGCTTCCAAACTGTTTTAATTGGGATACTACCGAAACTTGTAAAAGTACTTTGTTAATATTTTAAATAACCCGAATATGTGTTATGTACAACACATATGTTACAGTGACCTTGAAATGTCCTTGGCATGAGTCAAAAATATATCAGTGAAATACTTTTCCTAAATTTGCTATAGTGTCAAGAAATGTAACTATTTGAGATAATCAAAATACTTTTCCAGTTTTAGATTTAAAGCAGCGTCAAAAATCTGTTCTAATTCTAAAATGTGTTTGTAAACCACGGCACATTTCCAATTATTGAATACAAAATATGTTATGGTGCAAATCACCTACATTTGCTGTATTGTCTCGAAACAGCTATTTCCGATAATCATAAAATAAAAAATAACAGAAATAGAATAAACATGTGTTAAATAAAAACATTTGCATGTAGGGACCGATCATTTAAAAAAAAGTTTAATTGCATTCTAATCCCCAAAAATGTATGTACTGTCCAATACAATTTGTAATTTGTTACTGTTGCACATTCTTTACCACACGATCCTTAAACTTGGTGCAGTGACACCAAAATGCTTCCGTCATCATCCCAAAAATATATGTCCTATAATCTGAATTAATGTTTTTGAAATATGTTTTGTGTAATAATTCCAAAAAAATTTCGGCGTCAGAATTCATACATTTGGTTTAGCAGCTCCATCATTTGTTAAAATTAAAATAATTGAATGTAGGTCCCACAAAAAGCTCTTTCCAAATATGTTTTGGCACATAGAAGTACCCCAGATTTGGTATACTGCCGAAAAATTAAGTTTCATAAAATTAGTCTCCCTTTCAAATTTGCTACAGAACCACAAAATTCACTGAAAATATATTTGCTTTAATACAGAAAGTAAAAAATCGTATAAAAGATACATTTGTGATGGCAACACAGGCTTCACATTTTTGTATTCAACCAAAACATCTTTGCTAGATTTCCCCGAATTAGCTTTTATTCCGAAAATGTGTTACAAATAAAAATGTAAATACCAGCAAGAAATCCAATACTGTTTAAAAGCACCCTTAATATTTGACGTAGCTCCCGGAAAGTACACAATATTTGCCGAGCTAGCACGCTATAGCACAATCCAGTCTTATACCTTTCATACTATTATCCTTAGATATCTTATTCGCTAAATTAACAGGTGAACCCAGAAAAAGTTCACGTTTTTGGCACATTCAGGGCCCCATTGTTGCCTTTGGATTCGGTTGCTAACCCCAGTGTCCAGATGTTTTTCATCCAGCTGCTGACTCCTGCTGCTATCAGATATGAGAAGGGGCGATTAGAGCTTCTCAGAATTCACAGCTTTGTTCTTCTCCCTCAAAAGTCTCCACGTCAGCTGACTCCTTCACTCTGCCAGGTTGGAGCTGAAGTCACTTCCTCCATGTGGCCTCCATACAACAGTAATGACTCAAGTCAGAATTTGGACCTGTTCAGTTAGCAGGGGCCATTTCTTCTTCTTCTTGGTTGTGATCCCGTACAGTTAAAAGTCTCAGATGCTGCACAGATGGATATCAGCGAGATGGTGACTTTAATTTGGCGGTGTGCTCTGTGGCTGCAGACACACATTTAATCTGCTGTGGAAAATGTGTCTTCAGACTTTGGGGAGACAGCGTGATCACACACACACACACACACACACACACACACACACATATAGAGGCCATGCATGCGTGCACACTGGCAAACACACACAGAGATGCAGACTTGTGAGCAGGGTGTCATATGTTTATCCTGTAAGTCAGATGTTTGATCATAATTTGTGATTAATCAGCCATGAGAGCTTTTGAATTAAGTGCAGCTTTTCATGTCAGGGTAACTGCAGCCTAATCCGTCTGGCCGTTCCCAAATGCTTTATAGTTGAGCGGAGCAGATGACACAGAGCGGGGTGGCTCAGTGCTGGTGCTGGTTATAGCACTGTCTCAGAACTGGAAAGTCGGGGGGATTTACTCCCAGCCGTGTCTTGAGCGCAATAAATTCCATTGATTAAACGTGTATCAAGGAGAGTATTTTATTTCTCAGTAGCATCTGCTACACACAAAATGAGTAGGTGCTCTTGTTTGCCTGTAATAAAGTGTGTAGCTTCAAAGAAAGAAACCCAAACCTCTAACCCAAACCCTAAGGAAATGATTCCATAAAGAGCTTAAACACATGCAATATGACCATTTTCTGTTGGAAAATATAATATTAGACAATGTTTTCTAGCTTGTGCAACCTTTATTTTCTATATGCATGTTCAACAAAGCCTTCTCTATACACCCCCCTTTATTGTCCTTGTTCCTCTGTATATCCGAAAGCAGCAATTTCCTACTAATCTCATTCCCATTAAAATGCCTTAAAATGATTCAAACTCACCCTTTTTGGCATGCCCTGTGCTCGCTGTTCCCTCCCCACAAATGTTTCTCCCACTGCCCTTTTGTTCCGCTCCAGAATGGAGTTGACGCGTGTGAAACCGAACGTGATACCGGGGGCCCGAGAGTTCATTATTTGCCGCTGTTCTCACGGGGCGAGTGAAAAATCACTCCTTTGTGCCTCGGAAGAAAGAGCCTTCCTCTGACCTCATGGTTACGCAGTGTAATGTCAAAAGGCCCCGAGGTTTGTGTGGTGTAGCCACACCCACCCTGTTGTGGAGGCACCGTGGAATCAGACCCTGTCCCGGAGAGAAAAAACAACCTCTCTTGTAAACAAATGTTTGGATCCCACATCGTACACCGCACTAATTGGACCTTGGCTGCTTACAGGATCTTTTTTTCTCCCGTCTTAGACATCCAAAAAGTGCATTCTCTGTCCACTTCAGACCACTCCAATTAGCCTCTTTTATGGTAAAGATTTCTTTCATGCAGCGCTGTGGGGTATCAGACCAGTCGAAATGATAGGTTTCCTGACGTCAGCTCAGTTAGGGGCACACTGAACGTCGCATCGGTCAAAGGGTTGACCGACATCAAACACATTTCACTGCAGAAAGTCGCTCCTTTAAGTGCAGACCGTGCTCGGGTACTGGATCTGAGAAGGCGTTTCTGAAAGCGCTAACAGATGACATAATGACCCAGAGGACCCTGCTGCCTTTCAGGTGTTAATTGAAGCTGTGTGTGGTATGTTTATACGTGTAGCTGAGTGTGTATTTTCACCCAGAAACACACACAAAGATGCAAAAAACTCAATCGAATCTAGTTTTTTGTTAATTATTTAGCCCTTAACATGTTTATTTTGTAAACAGATGTGTTTTATGTACAAAATGGCTGTATTTGATATATACAAGTATAATTTTTCCTTTAACCTACTATTGCAGACTACCTGTATTCATCTTGTTTTGATTTACTGACATTCTAAAAACGAGTTATTTCTATTTTATGGCTTGAATTTCAAAATCAACTTGAGATTCTTTGCAGCAAATGCATAATCCTTGGATAGGATCTGTCCTGAAATAGCCTTGTTCTGCCTCGTTTCAATGTTCTGACTCTCATTTCCATACAACTCTTTGAAAACGTAGATTTTTCACTTGTGTTAACAGAACAAAAAGTTTAAGTGCTCTATAATAAACCCAAATGTCTTGCATAGAGTGAGATTTGTCTTGCAGCAGCTGCTCAAACCTTTGATACGTTCCCCCGCCGCCGACAAATCCAGCCCGACCCGGACCACAGGCACTAAATGGGAGTTTTCATTGCACATCTGGGTAACTGTGATATACGATCGTGGGCTTTAATCACTCATAATTATGACATGACTCGACTCTCATGAGGTTGATTCTGGATGGAGCCCTGATGTTCCATCCAGCTCCTCCGTCTCCCCGTCGTCTCCCAACCTCACCGGATCGCGCCATCTTGTTAGCCAGGAATGTGGAAACAGCACATTTCTGCTTCATGGGAAAACGTTGCTTCTTCTGTGGAGGAAGAACTGTTAATGGATTAAGTGGCCGCTGTTTCCCAATTGTGGGCCAAGCCTCCGTCGTACCCTGGTTTATTCAAGCTACTACCCCCCCTTTAACATCCATCTGCGCGCAAGCTAATAGGCTCGGCTTTAGACCCCGGTGCTCCGCCATGAACTTGGCTTTCCTGCCCCTCTTCACCCCATTCATGTCAGCCGGACCTGGCAGCCTTGTTGGGCTTTTTTGAGTGTGTTCACTTTGGACGGCGATGAAAGGAGTCGGGGGAACACGGGATCTTAAATCACTTAATGAGGGGAGACAGGCAACGCTTTTGTCCAGCTTGTTCTGAGGCTGTGTCCAGCCAAAGGCCTCTAACGGGCTCTGACACCTCGCTCTGCTGCAGACCCGACTGTGTGTGTGTGTGTGTGTGTGTGTGTGTGTGTGTGTGTGTGTGTGTGTGTGTGTGTGTGTGTGTGTGTGTGTGTGTGTGTGAGTGTGTTGGAGCATTGCCAACATCGCTCCAGCCTGCCGGGCTTCAGCGTTCTGACCATTTTTGTTCTACATTTCTTTCTCATCTCCTTACCAGCTCGCCATGTTTATTTGGTCTCGGCGTATTTCGTGTCTTTTCGGCAACAGGAAGCATATTTGTGTGTGGTGAGGGTTAAGTGGGAGGCAGAAGGAAGCCGCGTGATGTGTTAGGCGGCGGTGTCCAGGACAGGGTCGCTCCCTGCGGGTGTTTGGCCTTGGCCTACAGTTAGTATGTGCGGACTGAGCCGCGGCATGCAGGAAAAACCCAGAGAAGGAAATAAACAAACAAGCGGTAGCAGAGGTCGAAGTTTCTAACACACACTGCTGCCAATCGGATGAACAAAACACACAAATATGTTAATGAAGGGTGTATAACATCATTAAACTCTTTAATGAGCCCCAAAAGTACCTGAGCCTGTTTATTCTCTTGGATGGTTTCCATGTTTCCTCTTTGTGAATGCTGCACACCATGTTGGCAGAGTTTGGTAAAAAAAAGTCAGCTTTTTTCTCTGCAGGATTTTGGAAAAATGACAGTCTTGATTATCATGCCACATGGTGAAAGGGTATGACATGGGCCAAGGAAGATAATATTACATTTTGGGGTAGATCCCAATCACAGGGCAGATACACCCATAATTTTTCACTTATGGAAACAGCCTTGGCGGACGTCCACGCTCTCCAAGTGACCCTCTGGTTCCAAGACGTTGTGCTGCACCTAAAGTGTTTGAATTACATTTATTTTATTTTATTTTGGCCACCAGTTTGTTGACACATTTAAAAAAATACCACATCTCAACAAGGTCATTTCTACTGTGGTTTGTATCACTCAGCAGCTCGTATTTACTGTCTGTATGGAATATCTTACACAAGAATAGGACTATAAGATTGTCTTTAGCCAAGTTTGGTTAAAAATGGTATTCCCCATCAACATAAATAAAGCCAATGTCAAGCTGAAACTGTGTGAGAAGCTGTCTGGATCTGTGTAGTAGCACCGCTGGCACGATAAGGATCAGAAGGGCCCGGGCACTCAGGGTTCAGCTTTGTAGCGGAGGCCTTCACCCTGTGACATCACAGTCCAGGAAATCCCCTTTCTCTCCCCCCTGCTTCCTCCATCCTCACTTCACCCGCCGGCTGTCTCTCACCTCCCCGCCGCCTACATCCTGCGCAGTCTTCCAACTGTGAGATTATTTTGCTGTCTCCTCTTCTGCTAGTTCATTTTCACTCGTTCACTGCTCTTATTGCTCTCACACAGTCACCCGTGCTCCTTCCTGCCTCACTTTCTCTGACATTTCAAGGTGCGCATAAGCCACAGGAAGGCGGTTTAAATTTGACACTTCCCCCTCTCTCTTGATACTCATTGTCTCTTGCCGTCTTCCAACAACTGCCTCTTTTCTCTCTTTTGCACACACACATTTCACCAAGCTTGCAAACACACTGGCTATCTGGCAGGCTAGTATTCAGTTACAGGCCACCCATCAGTGGTAAAGAGTTTTATGAACTCATCTTCATTTGAACTAGAGCTTCTTCTTCGGAGGTCCAGTGTGAGCACCCTAGTACCAAATTGGCCCTGGTTGAACCATTAAAGAGGCCCTATTCTGCTTTTAGGGGTTTCCTGTAGTGTGTTATACATTTGTGTGCATGTAAATAGTCTGCAAAGGCTAAAATCACAAAGTGTTCCTCAACACCCCCCCGAACCCCCCCCCCCCCACTGCCTGAAGCACCTTTGAGTACTTCTGTAACAGAGTGACATCACTACATAACCCTCACGCTTCTATTGGCTATAGCACATCGTCGTGATGGGGCGGGACATCTCTAAGCGGTTGACCAATCACAGCAGAGCCAGGCATCTAACCAATCAGAGCAGACTGGGCTCTGGTTTCAGACAGAGGGTGAAAAGAGGTGCTGTAGCACAGGCAGTATGAGAAAAATAAAGAGCTTTTTGAACATCAAAGCACAGAAACGTTTCACATTAGAGACACAGAATACAAATATGAACCTGAAAATTAGCAGAATAGGCCCCCTTTAACTTATCAGCTGTGTATGCATGTATCTGAATATGTGTGTGTGAGGTTGCCTGTTGATGTGGCTCGCTGAAAAGCCAAGATTTATATGGCCGTTCTCAATTTAGCTTCACTGCCGCCGCTCCTTGGCTGTTAGACCTCACTGTTCTTTTCAGCTGGCTCAAGTCCGGTTCCTTTCACAGCTCTCCAACACAAGAAGAATGCTACGCAGTTCCCATGGTAAATCACGTTCACATTTACATTTTAAGGCCTCATCCAGAATGCAACCAATGCTAAGGGAGAGACTGTGTTACGACCCACAGTGGCACTGCATTAAAAAACCATAATGGCTTGCACTGGTGTAAAAACAAACCAGAAAGTACTGTTAATAGGTACGTCAAACACTAACACATTTTACAGCAGTTTGTACTCCTATGAGGAACACTTTTACGACTTGAAAAAGTGATTTTTCCAGACCTCTCATTGTTTACATATAAAACTAGCTCATGATTCAATGGAGCTTCGTTACCGACGACTCCGACAATAGATGATGATGACGATCCTCATTTCATCTGATAAATTAAAGCAGTGTTTGCAGGTTATTCTGGTCAACACTGCAATTCAAATGTTAGTCGGGTTTCACTACATCGCTGACGACATTGCTGCATTCTTTATTGTGCCAACAGAGCAGTCTCATTGAAATTAATGAGGAACCGATGGACTTTGTTTTCAACCTAAAAGTTGACCAGGGACATTTGTCTGCGTATCTTTTCCGCTTACTTTCTTTCTTACCTATTCACACAATACATATCAAAATACCTTGGACATTAGCCTGCCCATTACTATAGGAAGCTAATACTTTACACATCATGTATAGGGTCATTTATCATAGTTTAGTGTCAGAACAGAATACTTTTGTAAGGAGTTTGAAACACCCCTGCGTGAAAGCTGATTGATTGCAACCGATAAATCTTGTCAACACACTCTTAAATGTGTGAGACCTTTATTTGCTGAGCATGGGTTCAATAAAACTTTAAAGCACTAAGGAAAAATAAACATTCTGGAAAAAAGATCTGTGATTATTATCAGCTGCAAGCATGAAGGATACTGAGCCCTGCATTTGGAGCTACTTGTCTATTTAGGATGTTTACGGCACTAAATGACAAGTTTATGTAAAATGAAAGTACGTACCGACCAAACCACAGTCCACAGTGGTGGCTGAGGAAACAAAATATCTCCAAGACTGTATCAATTCCAAATAGCATACGGCCAATCCTGCCACATCTGTACACACTAAACATTTTTTTTGTTGCATTCCTCTTTCCAAAATATGTAGATATGTTTTCAATAAGGGGATGTTGAGCTCAAAGACACTAAGATTATGATTTTATCAGTTTGCTCTGCAATATGTTCAAGCTGCCATTTCAAGCCCTTAGATTCAGCTACACTTTTGACTCCTCAGGGTCTACACATTCTCGCAATTTGATTTCTGAAAGGGAAAAGAAAATAAAGAAAATAGCTGTTTTTTAACGCCAGCCAAAATCGGAAAGTAAACCTCATTGTGCTCGGATAAATATGGACTCACGCCTGTGTGACCAGACTACAAACAGACATTGTGTACTTTGCTTTGCACAGTGTTTGAATGGGCCGCTCGATAGGCCGTGAGCCCATGAGAACCCCCCGACATGAAAGCCGTCGTCTGCGCACCAAGGAAATTCTGCTGACACCTAATCACAAAAAGAGAGGAGTGAAAAAAATCAACCGGAGCACTTGGCGATCTCCGCGGGTTATCTTGAGGCAGCGTAACCTTTGTGACATTGATAGGATTGTACACAAAAGAAGGCGCTTTGCTTGCGTGCACACCAACACACACCAACACACCAACTTTCTTTCATTAGCTTTCTTTTGGGGTGTGTGTTGCGGGGCTCTGAAGCAGCAGAGGTGATGGATGTCAGGTTGCCCTCTGTCGCTGTTCTACTCGACTCGCCTTAATGGACCTTTTACAGACTTGAGTGAAATTGATGGGAAAACTAATCCCAAAAATAAAACCGAGGCTCTTTTCTTTTCTGCCGTTCTTTTTTCTCAGGCTCTCATGGCGCCTTATCAACACCCAATATTTTACACTCAGTAAACCCTCTCATAAAGATCTGGTTCTCTTTACCTCACTTAGCCGGTCAAAGATGGGAGATGAAGTCAAGCTGGAATGCAACCAGTGCAACCAGTCACCCCTCTTCTCTCGCACTTATTTCTCAACGTCTTCCCGCTCATATGACATAGCTTTCTCATGTCAGGCCAAACATGTGATTCCCTTTAACCGCTGCCCCGGAGCAGCTGATAGCCCAGAAATCTTCCAGGCAGACGGAGACACAACTGTTTATTTTATTTACTATCTATAGAGAGCGTCTATTTCCGTAGGAGGTGTAAGGCTGGCTTGATGAGGTGTTTAAATCGGGGGGGGGGGGGGGGGGGATAAAGGCCATTCTTAGGGCTCGCTGATGGCCTCTATTCCCGTGATGGACTGGGTCTAACTTTTCCTCCATTAGCGAGTCACATTTCTGCTGAATAAGAGATAGGGCTGTTACATTGGCATACTGTATGTGTGGGACTTTTGTGATTATAGGACCATTTTGAAATAATTTGAGTAGGTGTAAAACTACAACATTTTTCATTATCCATTCACTTTATTTTCTTAATTGACTATTTTGTCTATAAAACCTCAGTGAAAAATGCACATCATCATTTCTTAATTTCCTTTTGTGTACGTCCAAACATGTTCAATTAGGGTTAGGGTAAGGACAAAATAAAACACATTCTTACTTTTGATATTGGGGAACTGTTACATTTACATGTAAAATACTTGGACATTTATCCTTTATCAAAAAGTTGCCGACTATTTCTCTGTCAATCGAGTTATTGATTATTCGACTAATCAATGCCCCCCCTTTATAAATTAGGTCAGGGTTAGGGTTCACTGGGGTGAAACGCCGGTCATCATCGAGTGGGCGACACTGTACTCGTTTGAATTTGTGGATGATGGCAAACGTTTTCAGACAGTCTTTACTGGAAGGCATTTATAGTGTTGCACACATGAAAAGTGTAAGTTCAAACCCAGCGTTCTTTCTCACCTTCACACGTTTGATTGGGTGTTAGAGTCAGATTGTTGGTTTTGTACATACAGTTACAATAATACTCAAACCCAACCCCCCCCAGTATGTGATAAACTGGGTGGGGGGTGGGGGTTTTCTGACTATGTGTAGTGAAGTGAATCCACTCAGATCTTTATCTTTGTGTCAACATTCCCAATGAGACGCTGAGTCACCCTTAGTTAAGATAGTCCGACGTCCCGCCATGTGCACTGAATCAAGACCTAATCTCATGTCTGACGCCACATCATCCATAAGATACTGCTGTGTGTGTGTGTGTGTGTGTGTGTGTGTGTGTGTGTGTGTGTGTGTGTGTGTGTGTGTGTGTGTGTGTGTGTGTGTGTGTGTGTGTTGATATCATTAGCAGTCCTGCCTGAATCACATAGTAACTTCGACACAACAAAACTTGCCTGATTAGAGTTATTTTGACTTTATCACAGTCATCATCATATGTGTGTGAGATAAGAGGGCAAACAGGCAGCAGGAAGTCTCAACACACACATCTGGAGACTGACTCTTTACAGCACCTTCATGAGCGTACAGTAAATATCAAGCTACAGCCAGCAGCCGTAACTCAAGGACTGGAAACTGCTAGCCTGGTTACGCTCAAAGGTAACCAAATCTCTTTTTATGGGGGGTTATGTGCTGGACTGTTTCTTGGCCAGGCGCCGTGTCTTCCTGGTGTTCAGATTTATCGCTTTACACGAAAGCAGTAAAGCATTTCCCCCAAAATGTCTTTAAAAAATTTAAGACATAACAACTCGGAAAACAACAAAGGGGGGGAAGCTGTTAGAAATGTATGGTGTCATGGTGATTTTGGAATCAGGGCAAAACAATCAAAAAAATCACAATTAGATCTTTCCTAGGACTTTTTGCTCTCCAATTTTCTGTAAGGTGCAACATAAATCACACCGGTATTCACATTTTAGTAATGCAGCTCATGCTCCTATACAGAATTATGATGAACAGTAACAGCGATTCAGAGCAGCATTGACAGCATTAGATATATGGCTGGTTGATGGCAATAATGTTAAATAAGGTGGAAAACCAGCATAATGTTGTCAATGGTTGCTCTCCTTGGATGTTATTTCGTGCCCCGATGTCAGCAGAGGTCACTTGGTCTTGACCCGCCGACCCCTCCGTCCCTCAGCCGTGCACTAAAGCGTCACACGTCGCTCATATGAACGCTGCCGACAACACCCCCCCGCTCCTCCCTCCCGTCCTGCAGCCATTGTCTAGATGTCATCTGGCAGACAAAACGCCTGTTCATCCAGAGCCGGAACAAAACACAGCATCCTCCATTCACACTGCGACTGTCAAACACTCCAACAAACGCTGCCACCTTCTCCAAAACCCTGGCTGTCCTCTTTCTTTTCTTTTTTTCCCCTCTTTCATCGAGGGCAGAGAACTTCTCACCCCAGATCAAAGAGGGTATCATAGCAAACATGGCAGAGATCCCAACCCTGATACCCATCCTGTTTGTGGGACAGCGTGCATGCGGGATATGAAAAAGCCCATTGTGGTCGTGCCAGTGTGCCTAATTAGTGTGTACACAACTATGTCAGCCGTCCTGTGATCTCCTCTTGTTCGACAGTTTGTGGGGCTCTATTGTGAGCCGAGTGGGAACGCTGAGAGAAGTGCAGGGATCTGAGTGTGTGTGTCCTGTAAATGAGTGTGTTATCAGAGACACACATCAGCATTCCTGCCCGTCTGGTTGCGGTCTCGTCTTCGTGTCACCCGCAAGCTCAGCGTCTCGGCTGCCTCTTGATTTACGGCTGCTCCAGGATCAGGTGGCGATGCTGCCCGATGTGCCAGTCAGGGAGCCCGGAGAGTCTACAAGAGTTTAGCCCGGTTTGTTTACTTTATGCTCTTTAATAACTTACATTTCTACGCCCTTATCAACTGGTCCAGGGCCAGTTTTTTTATCGCGTAGCTCAGAGTTGGGTTTCCCAAAGGTGCCCAAGGGTCTCTCTTGACTTTTATTCAAGGAAGCCTTTGAGTTACCTAGATAACGCTTGTATATCCCACATTTTCGCTGATTATTTCTTCTTTATCAACCAAAGTGGGGCTAAGGGTGATAAGAAGAGTGTAAAAAAAGTTTGAGGAAGGTTATTTGACCCGTGTTCAGTTGATATATTTGAGCTCTCATTAGCTCAAGTTCTCCTGTACCTAGAGGTGTAGACAACTTAACTGAAAGGCCCCACATATGTCGAGTCCAGTGTGACGAGAACCTGCGGGCCCCATGCATACTGTACATATGTTACCACCATGAAAATAACCACAAACATTCTTCCACCTCTTTGCATCTTCTTGTACATTTATGACAATACACTTAAAAGAAAGACCGGCAATGTTAGAGGTTGTTTCGAAACGGTTCTATTTTCTTGCTCTGAACTTTTTTTTCAAGAGATTGGTAAGGGCTTTCATAACCATTCAAACCCATAAATAATAAAAGGGACAGAGACATCACAAAAGCAGTCTGAATAGTACAAATCTGTTCAACTGCTGCATGGATATCAAGGTCAAGAAACACGTTCTTGCCTACACATTTGAGGACATTTAGTAGTAAAGGATCACTAGGCCAGGGAACATACATTGAAAATAGGGAAGATAATTGCTGAGAACATAATTCCTCTGTCACATTAAGAGTATTATGGAGTCAGGTAACATAGGACTCAGATTATAAAGAAGCCTGGGAACATCTACGCTCCCAGGTAGATCGTTTTAAAATGTCGTTTTAATGAACAGAATTTTCTTTCAAGCCCCATAAGTTAAAGATGTGTCTGTTGATAAGGGAAGAAAAAGGATGAGAGTTTTGAATCTGCACACAAATGCTTAAAACATCACGAAGGGACACCAGAAAGTACATTTGCTTTCAATAAGACTTTCTGGTGGAATCCTCCGACGGGTCCCATTGTAACAAAGCTCAGCGAGTTCAAACTGTTGGAAGATTAACTTTTGACTTGATCAAATGTTTTCTGTTCCCCCTGCCCTGTTTGCGCAGATGAAAGAGCCGACTGAATGGGCTTTGTACTGGATGAGGGATAAGACTATTGTCTGGATTGAGCTTTTGTCGGAATGTCGAAGGATTTTCAGTTTACCTTCTCGGTGTTTCTGTTGCTGGGTTTCCACCGGCTTGACTTGGAATTCCTTCAGTTGATTTCCTCTCGCAAACAAAGATTAGCAGCATTGTTTAATTAAAGGAGTTCATTTGCAAACAAACTGTGTAATATGGCGGAAGCATATCATTCATTCCAAGTGATAGAAGCCCAAAACTGCAACAGAAGTTAGGATTAATAGTCAGATAAATTGAAGCATGCATTCTCAAAAATACCTATATCGTCATGTTTTGGTGATATACGACAGAAGCAAAAAGAAGGCATTTTTTATACAGTACCATTATCTACATTTTTGGCTATTGATGATCCAAGATGGATTCTCAGGATACAAAGCCTCAGGAAGATAACGGAGACGTGTGTTATCAGGCTTTGATGCTCTGGTATGGCTGTCTGAGTGTTTCTGAGTGTGTGTGTATGAGTGTGTGCCCTGCTTTATCAGCACACAGAGATGTAAGAGGGCTGACCTTATCACAATGTCTCTTCCTCCTCCCTGTCCTCCCCTTCTGCTCTTGAGATCGTCAATAAAAACACACACTCACACCTGAACAAAGCAGATCAGAGGAAATGCTCCAAAACAGTTCAATACATCATTCAGCGAGGCTCTTTGAAGGGACAGGACTGCTGCCAGTGTGTGGTGACCCGGCCAGACAGCTGATATCGATAAAATGCTCCACGTCAATCTTGGAGGAGGGGGTGGGTCCCGTCATTGACCTGTGGTCACTTAGAGAGAAGCGGTACATGGGGATGTGCTGTGGTCCCAAAAGGCAGTACTGTAGTTGGAGAAAGGAAGAAGACACACACTTGGGAATCTTTAGTTTGAATATCATTTATTGAACTTCTATTAAATCTTGTTATTCAACAACGGTTAGCGTAGTTCAATCAAGCAACATCACATTGGCAACCTGGATTCCTATGAATACCTTTAAAACATAACGATATTCTCAGTTACGTTTCAAGGGTAACTTTTTCTACTCAGAAATGTACAGATTTAAATTGTTTGATACATTGTCAATTGAAACAGAACAAAAATAATGTACTTGGTGAGGTAGTGGTTAGGCAATGATTTTGGCTGTAAATGTATGCCCTTCTTACACTATTTAACTTTTGGACATACATTTAAGTAATATAATGTTGAATTATGGTTTTAAACAGGACACGAACAGCACTCTTAGGCGTAAAAATCCCAGAATCCAACCCAATTTCCTATGATTAAAAAACATAGTTGACGTGAAAATCCAACAAAATGCAGGAGAAAATAATTGAAAAAGAAAATAAATTAATGAACGAAAATGTTGGAATGAATCATATAAGAATTGTCTTAATGCAACAGTATATTAATTGCTAACTTGAAATGTTTCCTTTTTAAACTTCCATCCTGACAAGTACAACCAGAAAGCTGTTTTGATTAGAAATAATTAGCTATTTTAAATGACATCTTGGAGACCGGCTACATCTTTTTTAAATGAATACTCACAATTAGATTAAACATAATCAAATTGTGAGTATAATGTGTCACTGGATATTTGCTGGGAGACTTTAAATAAAATGACTGTTTGATTAAATAGTTACAGTGAATAATTACAGCTCACTGAGCAAACAAAGGGTCTGTGCCCTAAAGCGTACAGCATACATCTGACGATTCCTGCCTGATTATATTAAAGAACATCAGATGTACAGAAGGCAGAGCACATGTTAACGCTGCCTCTCCTCTCTGAAGCTCTTGTAAAGGGATCGGCTGTCATCATCACTCTCGGGATGTGTTGTCCATGAATTCCAGCTCATGTCTTTGGTATGAATCTGGGGATTTCTGAGGTCTAGCTACCCAGAGCTGGTTAAAGCCGTCTGGAGTGCTTGATTTAAGACCCTTATTTTCACACAATCCAGAAAAAGAAGGTCTTAATTTACTTCCTGTTTTTTTACTTTGCGACTCATCTGTTTTGAAGCATGAGATGGGAAGTCATTCTGTAACCTCTATGCACGTGTGTCTCGTTAGCTAACATGGCTATTAGCCACAGTTAATTCCTTTCTCTCTTTTTGCTGAAGGCCCTACTCGAGAGACGCATAAAATATCCTGAGTGGAAAACTGAAAGCCATGACACGTGACTCCGGGTGCTTCCTGACCACCAGCTGCCAAGCTAAGCACATTTTGGTCATGAAAAAGTCCTTGACATAGCTCATGACCGCCGGCGTCCACGTAGCCATGGAGCAAATAAGGGACGCTCCCGGGTGTCACTTGGTCTTGATCAGCCTCAGATTTACGGTGACCTGACCCAGGGAAGGCCAACAGGGGGTGTCTGTTATTATCCCAGGTCGACTCCTCCAGGGAGGGACTGCTAGAGGTCAGAGTGAGGGATGCAGATTTATATAGCCGGTGCTACATGCTGCACATGGTCTTTCTCCATTTAGCTAATGGGCCCGCTGTCATAATAGCCGTGCTTTCAGGGAGAAAGAGTTATGGCCTCATTGTCTTCCTGCTGAAGTGGTTTGTGTTTTCTTCTTGGAAAGTTTTAGGAGCTGCGAGTCTGGTGCTTGTCTAAGGAGTGTCCGGATGGCCTGTGGTTTCAACAGTACACCATGTGGTTTTATTTGTGCTCTGTCACTGAAGACACCAGGTCTAATAACTGGGTGTATTATAATCATCTGGTGAAAATGTGTGAAAAAGACACACCACTACTTTTTATACAGTGCCACTATCTTTCCAGCCTTTGTTCAACTAATATCTCAACTGTTATTTTTTTCTGTTGGGTTGTACCAAATCATAACAACTTGAATAACTTTAACATGCAAATTAAAAATCAACCAATGCAATGCTGTGCAGATTTTGTATGTCTATGTTTTCTGTTTAAAGCTTAAATTTCTGCACAGTTATATAATTTGATATAATTATTGCTTAGATTTAACCGGACAAAAAAAATGATGATATGATTTGCAAAATTCCCCACATTTTTATCTCAAGAAATATTCTACTTAAATACATATATTTGTTGGGGTTCAGCCTTTAAACAAATATATGTTGCAGTCAAATGACTAATTAGTTAAAAATAAGACTGACTTTAATCAATTGGAGGATTATTTTTCTTCAATTAAGGAGAAATTCTAAGCTTTTTTCAAAAAGTCTTCCAATGTAAAAAATGACAATTGGTACAGACCTAGTTTTTTCATATAGCATTTTCTTCTTGTATCTTTCAGCTGGCACATCTTCCATGGGTTTTGTATTCAAGTTCTAAGAAAACTGGTCTATGCTTCATTTAAAATAAATTACACTCCTTGTCATTTTCACCATCTAACACAGCATACTTGTATAAACAGTCAACAACTACAGCTCCCATAAGGCTTTCACCACATGCCAGTAGCTAAAGGGCAACACACACCAGCCGTGTCACGTCGTGTTATGTCATTTGATGCCTGCAGCACACACCAAATGTGCCATGAAGACTGACGATTTAGTCATGTTACTGCAGCAGTTTAATAACATATTGCTTTTCCTAGATATCCGTCTTTAGAGACATTACCACATGTCAACCAAAGACTGAGCTTACTTAAAAAAAAAAACATGCTGAAACATGTTCTAATTCCTACAATAATTCATGCTAGCACTAAAATAATACATTTCTGCCGATGCTGCTGTTTCACACTGTTGATACAACAATAATTCTTGATCTGCAACCAACAACGAAATCAGTGTAGCAACAACACAGTGTTTAATATGCATTGCTGTTTAAAATGGTGACACAGTTTGGTACATTGACAATCCATGTTTGAGCCAAGTGAACATGCAGCCCAACAGTCAGGTCAACATCTGTGCCACATTCCTCTCCCATTCACACAAGTGTAACGACAGCGGCATGGTAGCCTCCAGCTAAACCCCGAACACTAAGGATTAGCAACGCCACGCTGGCTAACTGCACAATACAAAGTGTTGAGAGCAGCTAACAGGCCGCGCGCTGGTTGTATGTGGAGCAGGTGTGCCTGGAAAACATGCACATGGACACACATTCATTCATACGTTGCTCAAGTCCACCTTCAGATTCATCACAGGCTCATCACAAACCCACACAGACAGCACATACATGCCAGATGGGTGGTTATGGATCGACCTGGGCCATGTGCCAGCAAGCGGCACGGCCACAACAGGGAAGAGGGTGAAGAAGGGAAGAAGAAGGCAGGAAAACTGCATTGGAAACCGTAACGTCCTGGGAACTATTTGTCTTTCCAGGCTCTGTGTATCACGTTAGAAGGAAGATAAAACTTTATATCGTCTTAGATGAGATTTTAACTCGGTTTTAGACCGGGTGTCGCCCTCAGAATTAATGTGGCCTCTGGACAAGCATCGAGCTGATGCACCACTAAAAAGACCCACTGAGACCTACGCTAATTAAATTATTTCAGGCAGTGTGACATCTTAGGTGCAGGTTGCTAAAACCTCCGGAGTGAATGCAGGTTTTCTGCCACCAGCTATTTCATCTGTAAAAGTAATGGAAATGGACCGTGGTGCTTTTTTGGTAACTTAAAATGTGTCCGCGGCAAAATGTCAAAAACAAAAGGTTGGCATCAAATGTTGCCGAATCGTAATCGTGTTAACATACTCTTTGAAGGATTAGGGTTTATTGCAGATTGATTAAATCCACTGTCAATTTCTACCAATTTAATCCAAATACTTTAAAGAAATGTAGTGAGATTTATCTTTGTACATGTGCAAGAAACCAAAAATACTATCAATTACTTTTTTATGGTTGTGAACGCAGTTTAGAGCAATGCCTAATTGGTGTTTCAAACTGTTAGCTAAAGAGTGAAGATACAGAAGAAGGATGTATGAAATACTACACCTCCCAACACTAGATTTTAATAAAAAATGATGCTGTTGCAGTTAAAGTGTGTTTTCAGGTTAATGTGTGGTAGTTTTCGGGATAACTGATAAATGAGGTTCCTGCCCAATGGGTACATTTTCAATCTATTGGGGTTTCGGAATCATGGAGCTTTGTTAGCATCTACATTTTTAGCAATTCCAATGGTACAGACCATTGGACTCTCAAGTAACTGAAAACAATGGCGAGTAGAAAACATGTTTATGTTAGGATAGGGTTTCAGTCATATTGGCACCTGAATCGAAACCCTTCCAACGGTCTAGCCCTGGTAACAGATGACAGTGTGTATTTATTGCTTCAATTATTTTTGTATGCGCGTGTGTTTATTTAGGCAGTAAATCCCCAGCGGCAGGGCCTAGGCTGGCAGTGTTGCTGTGTGTCAAGACTTACTCATCGGTGTTTGGGGAAGGGATTATGGGGGTTGAGAGACCGACATCCACACAAAACAGGATGAAGGCAGGAACACAGAGAGAGAGTTCATTTACTAACCACCGACTGGTTCTCCTCCTGTCTCTTCTTCTCCTTTGTTCCCTTCATCATTTAGCAAGCTATTTTTATCCAAAGTCCCTTATGGTACCAGGCGTGCACACATTTTTAGCATTGGTAGCTCCGAAAGGAATGCACCGCCAGCCCCCGGCTCACCGGCGGTGCCATGCTCTGCCAGCTGAGCTATGCAGGGACCACACACTTCTTCCCCCCTTGTTAGTTCTTCTTCTTTGCACTCGCTACTGTAAATTATAAGTGCAACCTTCTGCTTTTCCACAACAGCTGCCTCGGTTCAAGGTTACACCACATGTCTTTTGTGCGTGTCGACTGCACATACTGTGGACAGCTACTGTATGGTGAAAGACATTCTTCTTCAATTATCAAATCTTGAGTTTAAGACCTTTACATTTCATTATTAACAATTGAGCAAATATATATGGAATGTTAAAAGGTCTCATTTGATGAACCCACAAACAAACGAAAGGACACTTTAGTGCAGTTCTCTGTGAAGCCGTGCACTTTATCGCAATGCTAACAAAAGTAAAACATGAGTGTGTAATCTAAACAAAGAGAAAGGACATTCGGAGAGCAAAGACCTTCACCAAGGCAGAGTGAAAAGTAATGTAAGTAACCACTCCTTTATTAGAATCAGCTTCAATGGAAATAAGGTCAGTATTTAATACATAATCCTGCCGACAAACGGGAAATCTAACCGTAAATATAACCTCCTTGGTGGGGATTATAATCTCAACCCAATTTCCAGAAAAACTGCTTTCTGTTTTCACAGTCAAATGATGACAACAAATGAGCTGGTTCCTGTCAATGGTAAAGATTGCGCGGTGCAGTCAAAAGAAATCCAACAAAACCCATGAGATGTCCCTCAAAAGAATGCGTGTTTTCCGACACCAAACCAACTCCATGATATGCACATTAACCTCATCCTGTCAATGGTGTCTGATGCTGTGTTTGATGGATTGAAGTAGAGAACACTTGCCGAACAACAAGATGTGGCAAACGAAGGGCGTGTGCGTTTTTTCTTTCCGCTCTCTTACTTTTTTGCCCCATCTCCCCCTCCATCACGCTGTCGCAGCAGGTCCTCCACAGCTCACCCCGAGCTGTCAGGCTCAAATCAGGGGAACAGATGAGAAACAAATGGGTTCTGTCTGAAACACATGAGGGAAGGAGATACGCTTATCAGGGCTTCAGTGGTGGGCTTTACCCAAGGCACCTCTGCTGCCCCGAGCCACAGCTGCCCCCTCTAACTCTCCCTCCCCCTTCTTCCTCTCTACCTGCCAGTTTTATCTGAGGAATGTGGGAATGCAGCAAGGCCAGGGATGGAGGGACAGAGAAAGGAGGTTAAAGGGAGGGGAAGGGATAAAAGGGAGAGGATGGAGTCCCTGGTTGCTGACAGGCTCGCTCCCCGGGCCGACACCTTCTCCTAAACCCATACGGATTATAGCGATCAGAGAAGACGCCCCCCTTCCATGATTCCCAGGCACCCTTCATCCCTCACCAGTCCTCCCTCCTCTTCTGCCTTAAACCAGCCAACATTCTTTGCTCTTGAGGGGTACAGTAGACTAACAAGGGGGGGGGGAAACCTTGTGCCTGGCATTCTGGCGATCTTCAGCTGAATGGAAACTGAAGCTGGCACTTCACGGATTAAATTAAAGATGGTTCAGCAAGTTTGCTGCAGCTTGAAGAAAAAAAGTACCCAAAATAGGTTCTAGAAAAAACCCTCATTTAAATGTGCCCGTCTTCTAGGTTTTATTGCACATTTTGTTGGACAATATAAGACATTTTACGTTCAAAACTGTTTGATCAAATTCGCAAATGTTGTTTCACCAAACAGTTCGGCTCCAGGAGCATTGTACAAGCATCTTAAGCTGAGAACACACCACATGGTTCTTGCTTTCCTCTTGACACTTTGAGTAGCAGTAGTAGGACCATATTTACTTCCTTGTTTGTACCTTGTTTGGTCTGGGCTTCCTGACTTTTCAACCAAAACTAAATGTGTGAAACCTCCCCAAGACTAGAAAGAAAAAGAGGACACAAGCAATGTTTACAACAGAAAACCTTGGCCAGGATTCTAAGGCGTGAAAAAGGCCTTAAATCAACACTGATATCAGAATTATGATAGAGCTGAATCATTTGTTATCACTAAGTTTGTTCTAGCCTTTTAGACATGTGTGTTTCTTTACCACAGCAACCTTTTGGACGAACTCCGTTCCATAAAATCCACTCGGGGCCTATTTAAAAACTCATCGACTGTAATATCATCCTATTGTGCAGCGTTCACTGTCAACACCACCTACTTAACGTGGCCACAGATGCGCAAATTGCCGTTGCTGGCACCAAACCTATGACATGTCATCTGTGGGACGGTCCTGTTGACCGCCGGGCCACCCCGACGCTCTCATCCATTCACGGCGAGGCAATGAGTGCTTCCGTCAAGAGCAGAGGCCCGGAGGCAAAGCTGGCAGAACCCGGGAGTGTTTGCGAGAGTAGGTTAGTGAGTGATTGAACGCGGCCTTCTGTGATGTGCTTGTCAGAAGCGAAGAATTGTGTCAAATATTGGGCGATGAGCATGCTGACTGATTCTGATGAAAGAAGCCTCATTTGCGACTTGCAAGCTTTCCGTGTGTGTGCATGCAAATGTCTAGGGATGTGTGTGTGCATACCTTTTTGTATGCATGCATCTGTGAACTTCACTACAGTGTTAATGAGAAGCAGAACAGCCTGGAGGTGTGTGTGTGTGAGTATGCGATCTCATCTCCGGTGTCAGATCATCGCCTCAAAGAAAGGAAGCAGAGAGGTGAATATTTATTATAAACAGGGGGAAATTCCTCTTCCAACGCCGGAATGAATCTGACAATTAAAGACCTTTCTCAGAGATTCATTACCAGTTATTAAGATGTACAAGTTTTAATAATCTGCGTTGTGAGCATCCATCTTGTTTGATCTGCATTACATTTCAGAACAATGAAATGCATACAAACTGTCTGACAAGCAAGGGTTTTATGATTAAAGCATCAATTCATCACCCGGAAACATTAAATAGGCAAGAATCTGTCTTAATGACGCTTCCACAGGGACTCTCTGACAACAGCTTATACTGAAACATATGGCAAAACATACACAGGACCCTGCATCCACTATACAGAGACACAGTTGGACATTCTTTACCATGCAGCGTAGACTACACACCGCTACATATAAATATACATGTAACAGCTTGCTTATTATAAGTCGTATAAACTCTTTAGTTGACGAATGTGTGCGTAAACCACCAAAAAGTCAATTATCTCAGCTCCTTAGTCTGTTATCTCCCAAGTGTTTCTCCACTCTCCCTCTCTCGCTCTTTGAATGATGAAGCCAAGTGAGCACAGCTGCTTTGTGACCCTTTAGTGGGGTCTCTACAATCCCCTCTATCCATCCCTCCTTTGTGGGTACCTCATCTCAGAGCGAGTGCAGCACTTGGACACGAAGGCAGACACTCGTGTGCAGGTGCCAGAATTTTGACTTTGGTTTCAAGAGGAAGGTTGAACTCGTAAGAAAATGTGATATGACTTTGATACCAGAGAAAACCATACTGTGATGAAAGGCCAACATACATATCTGATAAGTGAAAACAATGCCTTAAGCCTTCATTTTTTATAAGACCAACATGGGAAAAAAAGTTGCAAGAAGAAGTCAGATTGTATAGAAGTCTCAGAAAAAATAATTACCCTACTTCTCACTTCAGTAAACATCTTCCTAATGAGTCTATGGTCTCAATTGCTTATATCAAGGATTTCTTTTATACAAAACGTTGTCTATTTTGGAAATTAAGTCATATTAAGAGTAAAATAACACGAGAAGGCCGGCTAGCTTGAACATGGTATGCCTTGTGATTGGCAGGCAATTTATTTGAAATAATATCCACTTCTCAAAAGGAGGAGACAGTGTTATAGTTGTGAAAGGTCACAAAGGTAATTTACATTCCACTCATGTGCTGTTTGTCTGAAACGTGCTTCACATCTTCTGCTGAGGTGAAAAGAGCAATGTTGTTCCGTCCAATTAAGACCCTCCAACACACACATCACCGACCGCTGTGTGTCCCCGTCCGCCTGGCTTTGTCCACCCAGATGTCACTGTTTGTCTGTTATCAAACACTGTGGATACACACATTTAGCACAACCTTGTCAAACCCTGCATTTAGTATTAATTTGTCCCATTACAGATTATTGTGTCACTGAAGAGCCTTATATTTGATCAGATTTGTTTTTACCCTTTTTCGTTGTTTAATTAATTGCACAAGAAAAAACGATATTCAAAAACGTGTTGAATTTAGCAATGTCTGAGCCAACCAACAAATGATGCATGAACGTCAATATTTTCTGGAAATATGAACACTATTATTATTATTTCACGTAATATCAATAGTTTACTTTCTCAAAACGAATTCAACCTGAATGTTAATGTAAAATGTCCTGTAGTGCATGCCACATAGTTTGCTTTTTTATTAGCTTATTTAGAGTGCAGGTGGTAAAGACCTTGTGAAAAATAATGTAAGAAATGTACTCAATTACTTTCCACCTCTGGCTACAGCAGTTGTATTGCAAAAGCGTTATAGCTCAATCAAAGACATAAGTTATTCAATCAAGAAAAAGAAATTCAACAAAGGCTTATTTCTCTTATTCTATTCATCTATGAATCATACTTAGATCCAAGATGGGTCTGTACAAGCTCAAACTATTGTATTTTACCCTCAAGAAACAACTCTTGAGTCTTCAGCCTCCATCGTGCTCCGGCTCTTGTCACATGACACCATCTGCATGCTAACTGGCCTGTGAGAGCCTCTTCAGGCGGGCAGGCACACACTGAGGGCCCCGCTGCGCTGCCTGCGCTCTGCGGTGACAAGTGTGGAGGGACGAGAGCCAGGAGGCACACAGGAATGCAGCGGACAGTGTGTGTGTTTGTGTGTGTGTGTGTGTGTGTGTGTGTGTGTGTGTGTGTGTGTGTGTGTGTGTGTGTGTGTGTGTGTGTGTGTGTGTGTGTGTGTGTGTGTGTGTGTGTGTGTGTGTGTGTGTGTGTGTGTGTGTGTGTGTGTGTGTGTTTGTCATTTGTGCATGGTCCTATCAAAAATGCCCAAAAAATTATCTTTACAAACCTGGACAAATTGTAGCTTGTTGAAGGCTATATTTGTTGTTTTCCTAGTTGCTTTGCCTCCGGCTAACCAGAGTCTCTTTAAGAATCTCAAGCATCCCGCTGGAAATAACTTTCTTTGAATCTCACACCATTTTCCCCAAGGTCTGCTCCTCCTAAAACATCTTAATTATTATTTACTTGGGAAGGATTTAATTACTGACTAGAATGGTGTCATTGTGGTTTATGTCTAAAACACTAGCTGTTTAAATAAGAACTTTTCAAAGGCAAATAAGGGCGAAGCAAATGAAGTACAGCTTTAAACAACTAGTTTGTTAGTCAGATAGATTAATATAACTAAATATATTGGTCAATAAAAGAACATGAACGCTTACCATCAAAACATTTGGCTTATTCTTGCATTTTATGAGACAAACAGCAACAGTAATTAATGATACAGTATTTTCTGTTCAGATAAAGCCTAATGTAGCCCATCGCTCTTTGTCTTCATTCATTACTCAGTCCCATTTACAGGTGCACCAGATGACTGCTTTCAGCCAAAGGATGGGGCGTTTGGGGGATTCATAAGAATATAGCATGAAGAATCTTTGCCAGTGTCTTTGCAGTTTCATATCCCTCTTTGAGGTCTGGTTTATTGAAAAAATAATAAGTTATAACATATGACACTCGTCAGGGATCAAATGGTAACGTCTCAGACTTATTTCGATCGAAGTCTTAGAGAAGCAGACAGTGATGGAGGCACACGATCAATATCAGGATCAGAATAGAGCTCATTGCCAAGCTGCTTTTAACATACAAGGAATGTGTCTCGGTGTGTGTGTGTGTGCGCGTGTGTGTGTGTGTGTGTGTGCGTGTGTGTGTGTGTGTGTACTGTCACAACTACTGACCTCGGCTTAATCATTTGAGGGATTATGGGGATTTAGGTCTGTACCTGCCGTGAGAAAAGGTGACATCATCTGTCTTTCTGCCGTCTCATGTTGTATGAAACAAGTCTGGACATGTCACACACTCTGATCGAGTCACAAACACTCACACACACGTTGTCAAGCGGTGACACACTGTTTATCAAACGCGTTTCCTGGGACCTCATACCACTCTAAAACAAACACACAAATACACACCTACTCAAACACGGAGCGGTCAGTAAAGCCACCTGTGTGTATAGTGGCCGGAGCAGTTTGCTTTACCTGACTGATGATCGCTCTGCTGTCAGAGGCTTTGTTGGGGTGGATTAGCCGCCTGCAGGGCCGGGCTCGGGTTACTTCCTGGTTTAGGCTCAGCTAGCGCCTAATGGCAGAGGAAAGGTGCACACTGTGACCTGTAGGTGTTAAACTGAGACCTTTTTCTCATCTGTGATGACCCGGCTCTGCCACCGGATAGGTTGAATGTGACATCTTACCTCGCAGCACATAACTGCTCTCCCATGCATTGACCTGTTATTAGCAATGATGCTAAAGTCCATGTGAATGCAGGGGTGGAAAAAGTTGGCTTCTCTGTGATACTTTTTTTAATACATTTTATTATATTCCCATGTCTAAAATGCATTTCAATCTCCTCATATCATTGTCTAATTAAAGGTATAAGTACTAATGAATATTTAAAATGGTTAAATACAGCAATAACACAATATAACGCTTTTTATTGTGACTTAGCCAGCCATACTTGGGGCCGACAAATACATAAACTAAACTAAGAAATTTAAAGCTGCAAAAAATTGACTACCAGCTCCTCCAGAGATTAAGAAACACTAAAAGACATGAGGACAAAATAAAGAGCAAAATCCTAAATGAAGGATGACTATATTTCTCAGAGAGACACAAAGAATGATCCTCCTTCTGCAGCCTTTTTACGCTCTTATAGGGAATGAGTTATTAGTCGATAGTCATTAAAGGAAAATTAAAAGATTGATCTGTAAATGGGGCCTTGAAAGATGTTCTCTCATTTCCTACTAAGGATCTGGTACATCATTTGTACGTCTACAGCTGACTTTTAGAAATCACATAGCCATGCCATAACAGTTACAGAGAAGATTTAAGTAGGATATTGAATGCAAGGGTTTAAGTGCTTGCTATATTCATACTGTGTATAAATCATTTTGCTGCAGTAAAGCATCATAATACTTCTTTTATAACAGAAACACGTGTCTACAGGGAGGCATACACATTGAATTATACACAAAATAAAAGAAAAGCTTAATGTACTTTGAATGGAGAATGATTTTCCCGAAAGATTGAGGAGGACAACTTTTGTTTCAATGTTACCTAACAATGTGTCTTCAAAGCAAACACAGAGACTTGTACAGAGGGTGGAGAGAAATGGGGGTCAGTGCATTTTTGTCCCAGACCTCCCATCCATCCTACCAGTTGTGTATGTATGACAGTCTTCACCTAAGTGCCTTCGAAACACTGCAAAAAATAAGAGAAAATGGTAGGTTTGATAAATGTTAACACTGACAGAGTTCATGTAAGCCTCAGTGGATTTATTTTTTTAACGTTGTATATACCTCTACACTCAGTTATGTAGTTCACTTTGATATGATTTAATTTAAACCAGACAGCATTGTGTAGAAAAACATGAAATATGTCATAATATTTGTGCCTTTGGGATATAATGGGTTTGGTTGAACCGCTCTCAGCCTCTCTGTCCATGTAATTGGCCGTTGTGCGGAGGGTAAACACTCTCTGGGAAGTGTTGAGCTTGTGAAGTGTGTGTGTGTGTTATCGTGGTGAGTGCAATGTGTGTACTCTGTGTACAGAAGTGTGTGTGCTGACTGATGCTGGTTCAGGGTGATTTTAAACTCTGGCCTTCTTACCTAAACCGCCTCTTTCACGCACACCGACGTCATTTTTTGGAGCGGCCGTAGTTCACTTTGAGGTCATTGAATGTAAACCAATCATCAGAAGCACTGGGGCATTTATTATACTGTATATATTAGCCTTGGGAAGCAAAAAATATGTTTTACTTTTCTGCCGAACTTCAGTCAACTCCATATGAGTTTTTTTCCGGCTATGTATTTCCTTTAAGCCCCTGTCACACTGTCCCAAAATTGACACCCGATGGACACACGATTAAGGAAATGTTCAAATTCGGCTCTGATCGTAACAACATCGGGCCATTCGTGAGGGCATCTTAAGCCATCGTATGACCGCCGGTGGAATTTCTCAGGCTCCGGCAGCAACTTCGGGAGCGGTGGCAAAATCTTTGGCATGCCAAAGATCGCTTAAGATGCCCTCACGAATGTCCCGATGTTGCTACGATCAGAGCCGAATTTGAACATTTCCTTTATCGTGTGCCCATCGGGTTGTTTTATTGCACAACAAAATCATGTAAACATATTATGTAAATAACCCAATTTGTGTTCTGTGAAACTAAAACGGATATAATATATTATTTTGAAGGCGAGGAAGTTGTTGTTGCTATGGAAACAACATGACGGAGAAAACGTAATATCTTCTACATATAAAGACGGAGAAAGTAAAGGACAAAGTCGGAAAATATCAGTACAGTATCATAATACTTTAATATGATTGTTTGTGTTACTTTCGTTGCAGTTGTATGTCTTAAATGTAATGTAAATGTTGCCTTCGTGTGTGGTTCGGGGCCATCTTCGTGCGAAATTCACAATTCCATATTCGTGTGCCCATCGGGTGTCAATTTCGGGACAGTGTGACAGAGGCTTTACAGATTTGTATGTGTGATTTGCTTATGATGTTGGAGGACTTTTTTGTGTATTAATATTGTGCGTTTGAAGCTAAATGTAGTTTTAAGTCTGTAATGTCATGCCTATACCCTGCTTTCTTTCTAATGGCAAGCAGTGGGGAACTTCACTGCTCTCAAATGAAGTCCAATTGTAGAAGTCTACGAAAACAATTCACCCTACTTCCCAGTTGATTTATTACCTCAGTAAACATTTTAACAGTAGAGTTAATGGTCTCAATCGCATGATGTTCATATTGTAAGTTTTGGTCCCATTTAGAGCAAATTAGACAATAAAACATCAATCCTTAAGGGCGTGGTTACCTTTTGACTGCAACTGCAGTTTTCAATTTATTACAGGCATTAAACCCTTTCAGAATTGTTAATTGTAACATTGTTGAATGTCTTGTGCAGTATATATATTTGCACTTAACTTGAGTCTTTTGTTTTATTTGTGGTTATAGTCAACATATAATTATGGGTGTGTTAGCACTCCTGTTCCTGCAGCTCACAGAGCCTCCTAGTCTTCTTCTGTAATTAAGTGTAAGAGTAGATGAGAAACGTACAAAGCCTCCATGGGTTCTATTATTATTCTTTCTCTGTAGGCCTATTACATTTAGTACGCTGTGCAAGAGCACATTTTGATCCTCCATGCTGACATTAATAACAATACAGCAGAACACACACACACACACACACACACACACACACACACACACACACAA